>NC_092524.1:56474551-56774551 GCF_037038585.1 Patagioenas fasciata | reverse complement strand
AGGTGTAGGACTTTACCTCTATCTTTATTAAATTTTGTGTTACACCTGCCAGCTCTATCTAGTTTAAGATCTCTTTTAAGGGCAGCCACATCATTCATTTTATCACACAGCACCTCCATTTTGTGTTATCATGACCTTGATGAGCGAGACCTTCATCTCAGCATCCAAGTTGTTAATTGTCCCCGGAACTGACTGCTAAGGAACCAGCTACCAATTAGAATACAAACTGGTGTTCACTGTCTTTTAATGCTGATGACCCTTCCAGCTTTTCTCCCACCAACCCTGTTCAGATAGCCCCAATTTGGATTCAAGGAAGCCATGGAAGACTGTTTAAAACATTTTCCACAGCCAAAGTGAACAACATATGCTGCTTTTCCCTCATTCAGAGAGCCACTGGCCACTTCACTTTAGTCAAGTTCTTTGGACACAGCTTGCCTGGTTTAAACCCATGGTGGCTGTTCCAAAGACTTCGACCTAAAAATGTCTTCCGTGAGGATTTGTTTGATAGTCTTGCCTAAGATTTAAGTGAAACTAATCAACCTGTCACCCCCCAAATTCTTCCTCTTACCTTTTTTTTTTGAAGATAGGCATGACATTTGCCATTTTCCAGTCACCAGGGACCTCCCTACATTGTCACAAACTTTAAAAGATTATAGAGAGCAGCCTCACAATAACATTTGCTGTATTTCATTTAGAAATCTTTGAATGAAATATGGTTGAATGCCTCTGTAGACAGTGGCAAACAGATTCCTCCTACAGCTTTACTGCACACTGAAATAGCAGTTCTAAGGATGCTGCAAGGCTACTGAATGTGCAGACACAATGAAGCCAAGAAAGTCCCAGTATTTGCCACAACCAACCCACCAACCAAAACACCAAAAAAAATCCCAAGTCATCCCAGAAACAGAGAATGGCTTACCAGGTCAGTAAGGCATTTCAGTCCCTGAGGAATGTTTCTTAGATGGCCAGTCTAAGGAGGAGAGTTGTCAATTGCAGACCCCCTTCTCTGAGGAAGACCAACTCAAAGAAGGTTTCTGGTGCGCTTCATTTACACCCTAGTTGAATCTCAGCTGGGGTCACTCACAGTAGTTGTCCAGAAACTTCTCACAGCCAAGGCATCTCATTGGTCAAAGGCCCTGTTTGTCAACCAATGAGCATATGCATGACCATAGTGGTCCATAAACCTGGAAGTTTCTGTTCCTCTCAGAGTGGGAGAGGGAGAGTGCATCCGCCACATTTCTCTTCTGGAACTCTATCTTGACTGAATATATGAGCACAAGTCGTTGTTATTGCTGTTAACTATCATACATCTTGAACCAATTGTTTGAAAATTATTAATATACCTTGGTTTCTCTGGCTGTCCTTTTATGATTCTGTGTTTGCTGTTGTTGCACCTAACCCCCATGTTGATAGTCCAGAATTTTTTTTTTTTCTCTCTCATGAAAATACTCAAGAGACTCCTTGCTGAATCCTTTTCACATTACTCACTATTCAAAAGTTGCTACGGATGTCACTTGGAACACTCTTATTTTGATCAGTTTCTAAGTTCTCACTGTCTGATCAACAGACATAGCAAAGCAGTGAAACTCACTTATCTGAGATACAAGCTCTATAACCAGAGGACAACAGGGGACTCATTTTGTGTTTTAATAACTGATTAATGATACTGAGTGCCCCGTTTCAGATCTTGAAAGTTTTGCGAATTTTGTCCTTTGGTAGTATCTTACAGTGTGTGCAGAAATGTGGAGGAACCTTCTATAGCTAGTGTTGAAAATATAAAGCTTGTAGGATTTAAATTATTTAATGTGATTTCCACTGCTGAGACCTAGAGTTTACAGCCCCTAACCTGTCTCTTAGCTCAAAGTCGTATAAAACTGTAGTCATGAAGCATTGAGACTGCAAATGACAACTAGAAGCTGTAAGAGTTTAAAGCATTTAGAAATAAATGAATAGACAAACAAAATAAAGGGAAATTTAAGATGGCTATTCAATGGCTATACCTCTGGATAAATACTTTTGCAAGTGTGTTCCTTCTTTCACTGTTTATTCTTCACAGTTCATTGACATCTGACATTAAGATTACACTGACCACCTTCTTGTCAGGCATGTTTCTGGGCTCTTCACCACTAACACAATGCTATGTTTGAATGTAAAAATTGAACTAGTCAGTTAATTTTAAAAAAACAAAAACTTGGGTTTATTATTTTTTGAAATAGATTAGAAGTTCTTTATCATTATACAACACATCTAACCCATGTTGTTTTATGCTTGAAAAAGACTTTCAATTCCTGTTCTAAGAGGCGGAAAGACATATGGATCAATATCAAAAAGACTATGAGCAATTTCACTAATATTCATTAATTAACTGCAGAAGAGCACATAGAAATACCCTTGCCCTGAGTTGAGATGTAGAAACAACTGGCACCAATATCTAATTCATTTGGGACTGACAGCTTCCATCTGAGAGTCTTATAATCTTTTTCCAATGAATAAAATTCTTTTTACATAGGCTTAACATCATAGTTTGTGAATTCCCTCAGAAGTCTTATTACAGTGGATGTTTTCTCCTTGTCCAAACTTAAATTACAGATTTCAAATTATCTAACAATATCCACAACTCAGTATTATTAATAGCATATTTCCCACATTACTGGAGAAAATAAGCAAATGGCACACCTTGCTTGAACAATTTTTCATTGCATTCAGATACCAAACAGGCTTAGCACTGCCAACTTGATCAGCATAGATTATTAATTATGATACTGCTGGTACAGTTCAATTTAATCAGAAAAGAACATCAAGGAGACCAAGAAGTAGGGTATATAGTGCGATTTATCTCTGCCTTGTACTGATAGGGATAACAATGATTTGCAAATTGCTTCAGCTACAAATACACAATTAAAAAGAGATAAATATCAAAAGATATGCCACATTTTCAACTCAAAGCCAAAAGTGCAGGTCTTAATCTTAGTAGTCAGTTTTAAAATCATGAGTTAATTCTTCCCTTGATGTGCACGCTTAACTCCCATTAAAATTAATGGGGGTTACACATGCTCATCGAGGAAGAAATAGACCCCATAGTGTGTATATTCTTCAAATAATAAGGACTTGGTAATTACTATATTATTTGTTCATTAATTTTCAATTTATCTTGTAAATGTGTACTCTTTGTGATCTGAGGTCCAATTATATAGAATAATTTGTGGCGAAAGGTCTAGCGGAGCATTACCCTCTTAAGGGACATGTGGTTTTATAGCAGATATTGACAATGTTCTAATTCTCAAACTTTATCACTTGCAGAATACACCAAAACAAAGGAACCTGACTTCTAGCAGTCAGTTTCCTCTCTTCCATGTGGTCCAAGGTCCTTTGAAACCACTGTGGATATTCCATTGACTTCAACCCATTTTGGAAAGGCCATTTTTCTTTAATTAGTTGGTGCCTAAGATCAAGATTCTTAGGCTATTGATATTCAGGTGCCTCAGCTCTGGTCGCCCAAGCCAAAGGTTGTTTATGAAGATTGTTTTTCAGAAGGCAAGTATTAAACAGCTCCTGAAAAATATCTTTTCTTCATTTTTTCAGAATATTTCAGAGAATTTAGGTGATTTGGATTAGTGGACAACCTTAAAAAAATAGATAAGCTACTACCCAGAAGACAGTACTTTGTTAATTTATAGCATAAGGACATCGGACCTTCTAGTGTTTCCTGAATGATAAAATACACATTGTTCTGGGACAGAGAGACATGCAGCTGTTCTCTCCTCCAGTCCATGGGAATTTAAAATTTTAAGGTATTATGCATAAATAATTCATATACTTTATGATTCTATTGAAAAATCTTAATTACAAGTAAAGGAATTTGTACTTTGAGTGGGCTTAACATAGTTTATCCCAAGGTGGGTCAGAACATTCCCACCTTTACTAACAGTCATACTTTACGGACAAGGGCATTACCCATGTCAATACTGTCAATACTTAACAGAGGGAACATGGTCCAAAACCACAATGGACTTGTGACTCACAAGTCAGTATAGAAGCAACAAAAGCAAAGAAGTACTACCCCATTCCTCTCAGAATTCCCTGATCCCTCAAAAACTTGAAAGTTACTGTAGCACAATCTATGGACAATGGACACTTTATTAAAGACATGGGGGAGGACTGAACCCTACAGCCAAAATCCCCCTCCTTTTCAACAGATAAGACTCTAGTTGCACATTTTACCTGATATTAATGCAGTTTGAGCTATTTTTAAAGCAATCTCTAATTTCCTACAATTTGATTTCTCTTTGCCATGTTTTTGAATGCTTAAGGGTGTTCATACAGGCTAATGAATGTATTCTTTTTAGGAGCCTTTAGATCTTTTTTCAAAATGCAATTTTCCCTTTCTGTCTTGACTGTTTTTGAAAAATCTTTTCCTAGTTCTCTCACCCAGTTTTTCTCTCTTGACTACTTCCCAAATAAAGCTGTTAGTACTTACATTCTCCTCTCACTCCCCTATCTTCTGGAACTGTGTCCTTCCCACTCCCTTTTTTACATAAAATAAATCTTCACTGCCTGATTTTAGGATGATTCAGTACAAATGAAGCACATGGACTTATCTGATGATGAAGCATTTCCTTTATGCACACCAACACAAATTCATATTACTTGTTTCACCTGGATGTGTCTGTGCCTTTCCTAAATGCTGCCTTAGCAACATGGATGATGACTTGTTAAGTGATTTACCTTTGGGTGAAGTAGCACAGATCCCTTGAGTCTTAATATTGGTTTAACTAGTAAAGAATGACTGTGTAAAGGTCATGAAAGTGTAAAGCACTTACGGTCTGTGACCAGTATGACCCAAGCAGAATCCCATGAAAGGTTTCATGTACTCTGGCAGAAGTTTCCTACTTGTCAGTGTAACTTCAAGAGACTGATGATGAGGATCAATGAAAGCTAAATTAATGAGATCAAAATCTGTCTAGTGACTAGCCACCTGAAAGTCAGGAGAAATTAAAGCTGTCTTGTCCCCTAAATATTTCATGTTTTAAACAACTTTAAGTAAAGGCTGAAGTATTTATTTTCAGAGATGCAAGGTATTTTGTGTCCTTTCCACCTATCATGCTAACTTTTTGAAAATTAAAAAAAAAAAAAATATTTTAAACAGAGACTATATATTCCATCTCAGTGAAAATATTTTATTGATAGAAATTTTATGTGGCTGTCTTTTTGGTATTTTTAGGATGTCATAATTGGAAGTTGTCTAGCAGTAAAAAGAAAAAACAATCTTAGAGAGATTATCTGTTTAAAAAGTGTTTGCATTTGAAAAAGCTACAACCTGCAGCTACCAGATTTCACAACAGGGAGACGGACACCAAGTGGATCTGTAAAAAACTTGTATTTTATGTGCTTCAAATTTTCTAAAGGTTAACTTGGGCCCTTCCCTGCTTTGCCTGCTTCTTTTGTCAACTTTATTTCTTTAACATCCAGTTATACACTGTGTAACAGAGCTGCAGCCTGTCCTATGTGACCCTCACCAGGCAGGACGGTGCCTGAAAGCTCAGCATGACAACGGTCAGTGTTACACCTCACAGCCCCCTTGTTTCACACTCCTGATCTCTGTACACACACTAACACCTCTGTGAATCTAGGCACATTACAGTGGTCGTGTGAGAAATGAGTTGATAGGTCTCAGTCTAAGTCAGACAGATGTGCATGCAATAAAATCCAACACACCTGACAGGCGATACTTAACACCCCCATGGCCATTTCTAAAGAGGGGACCAAATTTTATGCACAACAATTAGAATATATGTTGAACAGGATGAATCTAGTTGGTAGTGGATTGTAGTTCTTTTAACATAGATGCTGACTTTATTTTGCTGGTATTATATTCTGTGAAGTATCTTAGATAGCTCTTTAAAAAAATAGGTATTTTCATTCTGAGGCAACAGAGAACTTCATTTGTCTGCTCTACAGATAGAGACATTCATTATCCTCATGAACAGCCTACCTGGCTTTTAAAGACAGCAGTCCAAGGAACAGTTTACAGGTTGATTAAAGTTACAAAGGCAGTGCAAATGCACAGCAATGATCTAGGTTTTCAGGCCCAAAAAGGGACATTTAGACAATTCTGACACCAGCATTTCCCTTTGATCTCTATCTACAATGTATCTCTGCAGAAAAGTTCTGCAGGTACAGTGTATGCTGGGGAAGCTGAATGTAGGTCAATGAGATGCACTCTGCTTTTTTTAAATAAAGTCTTTCTGCAGAAATTGCATGATTTCCTGTTATGACTGTAGACTTCATATAGAGTATCATACATTTATTTTTTAAAAATGCTTTTCTACTTGAGCAAAATCATTCATTTTGCTCAAGGTGCACAAACACACACATATACACTCAAGTTTCTGTACGTAATATACCTATATATGAATAATTTCTTTTCATGTCTTTTCTGTTTCTAATTTGTGGCTGACAAGGCAGACCACAGAATTTCAAGATGCCTATTCTTAAGCAGTAAATGATGTTAGCCAAAAAGGTTAGACAAAGGGCTCAATCCGGAGAAGACTTGCATACTTAAATCCTGTCTAACTCTCAACTTTTGATCTTCAAATCCCTAGCTTGCTGTCACCTAAGCTTAAGCAAAACTAAAGCCTGTAAGTGCCTAGTTTGAGCCATAAGAGATACCTGGGTCCCCGATTTCTGTGACCTAATGATAATCTCTTAGCTGAGAACCCTGATTTAAGAGCAGAGCTGCCAGGGCTTCCCGAGAGAGCAGCAGGCACTGACAAAGAGCATGGCAGGTCTCCAGCACACTGACCTGGCTCTGGAAGTGCCTGGCCCTCCCATTGACTGCCCAGAGACCCCATCATAAAAAGAAAGCCCAGGAGACCATTGTACTGGAGGAACTGCCTGCCCAGCTCCACCAGAATAGCATCCCCCAGAATATCTTTCCTCTGTACATTCGCAGCCCTTTGTTTTTTTCTAAATGCATTTACTACATTAATCCTCAACCAGAATAGAGCTGAAAAAAAGTGAAATGGGTCAGAGAGAGCAAATAGGCTAAGAAGAGACAGTGTCCCTGCAGTTTCCACAACCAAGTGAATGTTTAGGCATTTGCCCGATTCAGAACCTAGAGGAACGTGAGACTCTCAGGACAGCACTGAAAATTAAAGATTTTTTCTGACTCAGATATCATATCTGTGATTGGACAAAGAATTTTGAATTTAGGTGAAGAGGGTTTTCAGAATGAAAATGAGCCATGGGAAATTGCATGTGGGTAAATGTAGGCTATGCCAGATCTACTCCCAGATTCTATAATGCGAGAAATGCAGTAAGCTTTGTACGAACCAAACATATGAAAAATAAATTAAAAATTGAACACCTTAGTGAAAATTATATGTAATCCTGTGCTGTCAACATCCTGATTTCTGTTTCAGACATAGGGGAGGAGAGGGGTGTCCTGATGCAACTGGAGACATTTCTTCTCTGAGATGGTAAAAGCATTTGTAGGATGAGGGTATTCATTAGAGCTATTTCTATTATGTTCCCCTGCTCTGAAGAATTGTGTTTCAGAGATTGTGAGCTGAGTGTGGTACTGCGTTAGGCCACAGTGCTCCTGGAAAAGTACCTGGCAAGCACAGACTTGAACTGAAGTTAATGGAGTTTTGCCATTGCTGAAGTTCAAGCCAGGTTTCCAATTCTGGTGTCAAAGAGGCTCTTTCCTCCCCCCTCCTCCAGTTATACTGCAGGCACCGGCTGTGTGCTTAGTTTATCCCATGCCTATCACAAATATAGCAACGCAGACCTTGTTACCAGAAAGCTCAATTATTGTAATACCCTCTTAGCAGAGCTTAGAGCCAGGCTGCTCAGTGCTGCTCGCTCCAAGCACGGCAGCACGTGTGCACAGCCCTGTGAGCCAGCAGGAACACATTACACCACACTGCATTCTTCACACTGCCTGCTTCCGAAGTAGCAGATTGATTTTAAGTTGGCCCTTTTGGATTTTAAAGCCTTAAATAACGCAGGCTCTGGCTATGACTGATCCCCTTCTCTCTGGGCCCTGTCCTAATGGGGAGCTGCGTTCCCACACCACCTGCTTTTCCTGGAACCCTCCTGTCACATCGCAGATCTGCACCAGATTTTGACTTTTCTGCAATGAACTGCCTGACGTATTTCACCCCCCATATCGTTCCTTTCCCATCAACCCTTTCCATTTATATACTGCAATAATCCCAATGTTAGCAGAGCCTCCCAAAATGGTTGCTGTCATCTCACAAATACAGACTAGCCAGGTGTTCAATGGAGGTGGCCTTAGAACAAGTTAGCAAGCATGACTTTATAGTACCAGGTACTCACTTTTTTTCCTTCTGCAGCCAGAGACGAGGCATTAGACCTGAAGTAAGTTTGGTTTCATTTACTGCAGGTTAAGAGCAGGCAAACAGTTAAAACAGAGCAGATGACTGTTAATCTATACCCTAATTTAACTTGCAGTAACTTGTTTGTGTAGCCATACCCTTGGGTGACTCTGGCCACTGTACTTCATTACCCTGTGATTCTTCCTCTGCCTAATGGGGCTAATGATACTTCCTTTGTAAGGCACTTGCAGATCTAGGGATAAGAAACAGAAGTTTAAGAAGAGGTATTGTTATCATTTATTAGCCTGTATGTGCTCTCATTGCCCCACCCATCTTTCAGTGTAGTACTCACTCCTTGTGATTTTATTGCAGCTGTATTCTCTTCTAACAATTAATATAGCTACTGGCCCCATGGTAATTACTTTTTCTCTCTTATCCATTTTTTACTTTAAAACATGCATTTGTTTGCTTTGAATTCTAACATGGCATGTGCTGTTTACATAACTTTGTTGTTAGTATATTTAATTTACCTTAATTGCAGTTCACATTGGCATATACGTAGGGATTTTAATTAATAGAGCTATTATTATTATTATTATTATTAATAATAATAATAATAATAATACATTGGTTTTCTTTTAATGGTAAAACATGATCCAGATGTTACAAAACAAGGATGCCTATGGTTAAATAATTAACCCAAATGCAGGCTCTGGAGCAGTGAAGTCCAAGCTGCTTTTTACAAATTCCACCTCAGGATTTAAGGTTTAAGCTCTAGGAAGCCATGTTTGAAAATCTTGGCTTTGATGTACGAACATGTTTTTCAATATTGGTGTGAATGAGAGAGAGGTGATGGTTGCCCTTTGTCCGTCTCTCTTCCTATCTTTAAGGTCTTTAAGGTGAAGGGCTAATAGGGACCCCAGCAGGGTTGAGCAGCCTATTCCCTGAGCAGGATTCCTGGAATAACCCTATGTAGGAATGGGAGTTTAATGCTTTAAGGCCTGATGTAACCTATCTCCCTTCAGGTACTTAAATTAGTGGCTTTTTATACTCATCTGGTTAATAGTCAGTAGAGAGGAACAGGCATGTCAGGAATAATTCAGCCCACCTAAAATCTGAATCACTCTGCGGAGGTGTCCCTCTCCCTCTCCCCTTCGATCAGAGTGGGTGTTGCTGCTCAGCAGTCAGGTGTCTCCCTGACTCCAGCTCTCCAACTCTCATGCTGAAGGGTGAGGGATCTTGACCTGGCTGTCTTTATTTTCTCATGTCATATCTTAAGTCCTTAGAAAGATGAGACCAATATTTACATAAAGAAGAAAAAAAACCAGTAATGCCAGAGGTGTTTAATCCTTGTGCTATTTATCCAGCTATCTATGTATTTGCAATACTTATAGTTACTGTCTTGTTTTGATGTGTAGGGATTTACAAACGCAGTTCCATTAACATTAGTGGGAATTGGGTGCATAGATCCAGTACCTCAAGATGAGAACATTTGGAAATAAATCTTTTAATATGCGTTTAGTGTTGACTGGATAGTTTGAAACATTTTTAAAATCCAAATAAAAATTGAGTTTCCTACTACAAGAGAAGCTGCCCCTAGAGACAGATAAGTGGAATCTATCTCCACATAGTCAGACTCTGTGTGATTTTGTATTGTACAAAGAATGATCCTTTTTTATCTTTATTGATTACCAGAAGAGTAAAACAATTAAAGGTTGCAAAATGCTTTAAGGTTTTTGTTCTCTGGCAAAGAATCAAGAGTTAAAAGTGGGTCTTATTTCTCATTATTAGAGAACACCCTAAGAGAAAATCATTCCCAGCAATTCTCTCTTTCTCCTCTCCCCTTTTTTATTTCCCTCTTTGTAATTTTGGGGATACAGAAAAAAGCCCCTCTGTGTGTGGGTTAGCATTGTATAGTGACATGCAGATACAAGAATAAAACCTATCTTTTCTTTTTACAAGCACAGGTATGAAAGATCTACCTATAATTATTTCATTAATGATCTGCAGCAGTATTTTTTTGCCTCCTTGGTCACATGCATTCATGCACGCATGAGCAAACACATACATACACACACACAGACAGCCTCACACTTGAGTTTTCTGATGTAGAACATTCCTTGATAAGCATTGCTTATGCCAGGATTATGAAAACAAGCAAATAGAAAAGACATTTAGAAACCATAGGAAAACAATTCTTTTGGTGTTTGAACTGCAGTGTTATTCAGATGTATATAACTACTGCTGGGTGGGAAAACCACAGGAAATATGCCAAGAAAGAGAGACAAGGGGAGGTCATCAATAAGACAGAGAGAAAAAGACAGAAAATGCTTTTGTTTGCAGACTTGGCTGGTTGACTTGACTTGAAAATAATAATAAGTCCCCTTTCTCTCTCACCAGCCCCCTCCGCTGATTCGTCAGATATAACATAATTGATTCTCACTGGAGATGGCTTTGGAATATGTGTCTTGCTTGTTGCTATTGTTTATGTTTACACAGTACATTTACTGCTCAAGGAGTTTTGTTCCTTGTTTACTCACTGCCTTGTTGCAAACCCCTATTGCTTTTCCAGCTGCCATCAGTTCTTTTCTTTTTACCTTATTCTTCACACAAGGAGGTGAAGAAAGAGGAACCCGCACTGTCTTGAGGACCATGACAGGCTGGTGGTCTTGCAGGTTTTAACATTCTGCTTGATTCAGGAAGCTGTCTACTTACGTTTAGCTGTGGACTCCTTCCAGAGAGTGAGGCTTGTGTTCCTTCCCTGTTCTCTTTTTGCCTCCACAGTGAGATAAAACTTACAGGCAGTAAGAGGAGAAATTCGCACACCAGGCACAGGGCTCCTATTAGAAGGTCATAATTTTGCTGACTACCCATTTCATTGGGGCACCTTTGGACAAAGAGATGGTAACTGGAGCAAATCATTTTTTCAGTTCTGAGCACTACAGGTGAGGATACTGCACAGCAGATCACCTGGCAGGGCTGATCAGGGATTGCCAGACCCTGGGGTACTGAGGAAGACCCGTGGGGAAGAAAGGAAAGAAGTGTATCAAAAGAATAGAGAGAGGAGGAGTCCATCTGAGGGTTAGAGAAGAAATATCAACAAAGCCTAATGACAAGTAGGTGACTAAGATGATACGTTTTAGCAGACCTGGAATTATTTTTAAAGTACTCCTGAAGTTTTCATGGCTCCAGGCCCCTATTTCATCTTAATTCATCCTTGGGGATAAAGACTCGGCTGGATGGATCTCAATCACTCCCTTCCCTTTCTCACCCCTTGTCATCATGTTCTTTTCCTTCAGTACATTTTCACCATGGTTAGAAATTCTGACTCTCACTCTCCTTCCCAAGTGACTACCGTGGCGCCCTTTGGAAGGTGCGCGGTGCCCTGACTCCCACGGAGTCGAGTTCCATTGGAACTGCTGGTAGTGCATTCATCAGCCATCTGTCATTGCAGCTGCTTGTTGAAGAAGAGGGTTTTTTTCCCTCTTTTTTTTTTTTTTCTTTCCCCTAATACTTTGGCTAGGAGAGGGAAAAAATAAAAACAACAACCCTCAACCACCAAAAATTAAACAACAACAATAATGGCCTGACTGTTTCCTTGACAATCCAAACACAATCTGCTGCCCACAGTTGCAGCAAAGTGTCATTGAGGGGAAGTGAAATTCTCATGGCCTGGTGGATTTGAGTGTGTCTATGAGCTTTGTTTTGTTCTCGTTTTTGGTAATACATATAATACCCTTCTCAGATGGGAGGATAACTCCCGTGGAGTTTCCATGACTCAAAAAGATTGAGCTATTGCATGTCACAATTTATCAGCCAGTTGTCAGTGTAACTTTTAGCTGAGCATCTCAATAAAACAGGAATGGTTTTTTAAAATCCCACCATGTGTTTTTTATTTCCTTGTATTTTTCATGATTGAATGGAAACATTGCGGAGAGGTGATAAAAAACTGCAAACACAGAGTAATATTTAATGGTGTCAGGAATCTAGGCTACAGGCCTTCCAGCTTTACAGTCTTCTTACAATCTAATTTGGTCTCTTTCTGTAACTGTCTTTTGAAAGATAGTGAAGATGAATCTATCTTCACTTTATTTTCATCTTGAGATCTTTACACATTCAGACACCTTTCTGGGTCTCAGGTCGTGCTGTCAGCTTGTTCATGGCCATTTCAGTGGTGATGCCCAAGGAACCAGAGATCACTGCATCTCCCCAAACAGGAGGCGGGCAGCTCGAGCACAATGCTCTTGTACAACATTTGAAACGGAACTGACAGGTCCTGACAAAGTAAAGCAATGTCCACAGTCACACCGTGGTGTTATGAACTTTCTGATGCTTTTCTTTTGATTTGCCTTTGGAAAGAGAGAAAGGTAGAGGTTATCTCTCCATGTCTCCCCTGTAGGCAGTTGAGAGAGAAGCAGGTTATAATGAGAAGACTAAGTGACTGGGAAAATTAAAATACACAAACCATTGAAGTATTTAAAGGGTAGGAAAAAAGAGCACTCACAGCATCTGTTTTAGGTCAGCACCTAAGGAGTTTCTTACAACCAATATGGGAAGTCTTAAGAAACATGAACATTGTTATACACAATACCATCTTTATCAAAAACAACAAACTCATAGAGGGTGGCCATGGCACTTACAGTGTGGGAACATGAGTCTATCAAGTGCAGAAACTGTGAAAGCAGCAGAGGAAGGCCCTCGCGTGGCCTCTTGGGCTGGTGGCACAGGCTGGTATGTTTGAGCTCCTGGACAGTGCTTCTGGCACTCCTAGCAATAAAACCTGAATTGGCAGGTTTATGTCTCCATCTGCACAATACCATTGCACCACTGCAAACTGATGTGCAGCATCACACATATTTTACACTCCCGTGTTTAGTGTATGTAATTGTCCCCAGAGACACAGAGGTAGAGAGCACTTTTCTTTCCTTCTCCTTTTTTTTTTTTTTTTTTTTATGAAAAAGAACAGTTGTCTCCCAGTCTTTCCAATCAATTCCTGGCAAAGCCATGTGTATAGACAGACTTCAAATCCAACTCACTAACTGGATTTTTACTTTTTTATCAATTCCTTTTCAGTTTCCCATACTGAAGCTCTCAGCCTTTTGATTAGGCTCATGTAGTCAAAGGGGCCCAAAATGAAATGGAAAATAAATGGGCCTCATTAATCTCAAAAGACTTCAGATTTTTATGTAAAGCTATCTTATTAACATAGGTAGGTATTTCCAGGTGGGAAATCTTCGATGTTTTCTTTCTTTGTTACGTGTACTAGTCTTCAAAAGCACCTGCCAGTGAACTAGTGTTGAGCTTAAATACCTGCCTGAATCTCATGTATGTGAAAGACCATACAGTTTTCTCAAGGAAATAAATTGGGTTTAAAGCAGGAAGAACTATTTCACATAGTGATTTCTCTGAATGTTGTTTTTGAATAACCAGAAGTGCATGCTTTGGAGGCATGCAAAACTCCAAAAGTTCCATTCAGGTCCACTTATAGTCATTTTTCTTGGCTATTAAAAAGATTTTATATAATGCCACCTTTACAAAGCAAAACCAGTCTCCCCACCTGTGCTTGTGTAGATACTGCTGAGAAATAGAAGGGTTACATTTGCCTAACACAAGCGAAGTACTTTAGCAGAAGTTCTAACTTTTTTCACAGGTAAGATCCTCTTGACTCAAAATCTTTGCTGACTTGCATGTGTGCCACTTTTCCCAGTAAATCATTTCTGATTGCCCATGAAAGCCAAACACTTTGTTTTCAAACTTTGAAATAATTAATTTTTACTTTGATTTTTTTTTTTTAAATTTTATATTTGAGTTATATTTTTGTCCAATCTTATTTTAAAGGTTGTCTAAATTAGTAGTAAAACCTATGCTTCAGCCTCCAACTTTTTTAACTCCAGGACGGTCTATGTGCTTGGCTTGGTTTCAGCCGATGTTTATCTTTCTGAATTTATGTGTACATATAGTACATACATCTTAGATCACTGTTCATTTAATCCTATCATATTCTTTGGTGTCCATTATAATAAGCCCTAAAATTTTACACTATTTGCAATTTCTTCTGTACAGAACTTATGTCTCAGGGTACATATTCTTATATTAATACATGGAAAAAAATGTGTTGTGCATTCACATGCAGTTGCTGCTGTTGTTGAAAATCATTGATTTGCATGGGATTTGATATCATATGTGGATGTGATATTCTTCTTGCATGAGCTTTTACAAGCATTTACCATGGAAGAAAAGCTTAGAACTGAACTAGCCAAGAGAACACTGCCCCAAAACCAAAACAAACAAAAAAACCCAGTCCAAGCTGGGAATGGCCCTCTCCATGTCCATGAAGTGGGTAACCAGCCAAGTGGTTAAAATTCTGGGTACTGGATGTGAACAATTTTCAAATGAAAATTAATATTTTTTTCATACTTTTCATGCCTTTCTCTGTAGGGATAAGAGTCTGTTCATCCTCAAGGGAAACTTTACATCTGAGAAGACATAATCTAAAGAACTAGCTGTATAGAGAGGAGCTTCTAACTGCAGGGATCACAGTCTAGGACTTGAAAATTTATGTTAGCAGAAAAGAGAATGTAATATAAAAGCAGTTCAACCTCGGAAATAAATGAACTCTAGTGAAAGTAAAGATACGCAGAATTTCACCCAAGCATGCTTGTCCATCTCCTTCCATGATCAACCCTAATTTCCATATTGCTAATATTCCTCAGTGTGTCAGTCAGTCAGTTGGGAACTAAACATATGAGTCAGCCAAAGCCATTAGTGCAGATTATCAATCTTTGTCAAAGAAATTAGCAAAGTCACTACATACTGATGAAGAGCTTCTTAAGTACAGCCTAAAAGCTGCGTGGAGGAAAATACATTTAATTCCCAAAACAGGCCCAGCTTTCAGAAGTGTTAAAGGAGAGAAGAATCTCAGCCCAAGCTGTGAATATTACTCATGCTATATTTGAATAATCTAAACAAGACCAATGATTCTGTGTCTGCAGCTTCCCAGATATAATGCTATTAAATTAAAAGACCAACTCCATAGTCTTGTAGAGCAATAGTCTGTTCTAGTACTTACACCATAATTCTTTGTCTTGCAATGTGAAGTATTTGAGTGTGCACTTAATGCACAGGTATAACATCAATGAATGCTGGGGAAGGAAAGTCTCCAGTTTTTTATTTTTACATTAAAGAACCATATGCAAAACTAATGACTTGGCCTTTTGGTATCCCACAATAATTTAAACAAGTCTATTCTGTTGATTTAACATATCTTCAATTTCTGGAACACTACTCAGCATATATCTATAATCAGGAATACCTTACAAAGGTAGTGCTTAACAGTGCTAAACGAGGTACACTGTGGCAGCCTCAGAACCACCCTTAGAACAAGGAATCTGTGAATGAGAATGGAAACTGTGTTACATAAAGGCTTCTCGTCAAGTCAATCCAGCAGGGAGGATCAAGATAGATTGGTGTTATGAGGGATATAGTCTTATAGCACTCAGAGTGAATGCACTGGTGGTACCCTATGTGTCGCTAACTGCCTTATCTGTCTAGGATAGCCTCTTCTTTAACCCTTTGTTTATTCTCAAGTTGGTGCTAAAGGAGGTTAGTGCTGGTCTAAAATCACCTAAATGACTGTGTTTTGTTTTACTTAACATGAATGAACTATATTGCTTTGGCCTGAGAGTCTCTTGTGCTATTCATTGGCTCTAGGGTTTCATCTCATCATAAAGTTCCACTCAGAGTGCACTCAAAATGCAAATTTTCAATTAGATTTCTTACGTTCATGCCAATATAAGCTGGTAAAATTTTCATTTTTTTTTCTACCTCACCAATATAAAAACTTCATAGCACTGAAATTGGGAGCTAAAGACCTTTTCCAAAAGTATTCACAATTATTTTATCCATATTTTTAATATTCATAAAAGTGGCAAGAACAAAGTGAGGCAAATTTGCATTTCATATCGCACTAAAGCTACTCCACATATACACGATAACAGATCCCGAGAACAATGAGATATCCTGTCACATGTATGCATTTTCTAAAACTGCACAAAAGGAGGATTTCAGAGATGCATAAATTAACTTCCTACCTTTAAATTATTAACCCAGGCTGTTCCCTAAATATGAACCAAAATCAAAGGACAGCTTTCCCCTGCTCTTTTTCTCCCTGCAAAAAAAAAAAGTACACATATTGTCAGTCTTTCCTGGCTATAAGTTGGTGAGTGAAGAGATTGAGTTATTTAGATACTGAAAATTGGTTTAAGATTTTTTTTTTTTTTACAGTTCTTCTATTCATGCCATTTTTTGGAGTGGGATGGTCCATATTGTGACAATTGCTAAAAAGCCACTTCTGTTTTCCTAACATATTTCTTTTTGGAAGCAAATTAATGGCCTCTCAATTTTTGATATGTGGATTGAAACAAAGTTTAAGTCATGTTTCAGTGAGTTCTTGAAGCAGAAGAGATGAATTAAGCCTTTGACCAGGATCTTGCCAGTGTTCAGGATATCCCAGAAACACTTTCTGGTGGGCTTTGCAGAAATAGACAAGCCAGTACATAAATTTCTCTGAACAGGCAAGTGTTAAGCCTGGCCCTTACCTCATAGGAGCTGAAGCAGCCAGTTGTGATGGACAGTTACATTTGTTACCTCTATTGAAAACTGCTTTCCAAATGTCAGAAATAAGGAAAACAACCTGCTAAAGCATTTTCACTGACACCTTTTTTGGTAAAACCTGCAGTCTTGTTGAAGACCTTTCCAAAAGGAGACAAAAAACGTCAAATTTGTAGATAAATGGTTATGAAATATTAACTTCCTTCTAGTAACAGGTGATATTAAAATTTTAATTCATTCCTTCAGGACCATATTTGTAAATTAGAACCATAGATGCAAAACTTTCTGCAGGAAAACAAATTAGTTGATTAAACTAGGAACTACAGAGGAAACATTCACAAGAGCAACCATGCTGCCTTTTTGGTGTGGATGAATGCATTTTACTTGGCCAGCTGGTAACTTTACAGCTGCTTTTCCTCTTACTTTTTAAGCCTTGTTTGGAGATTGCCCTGAAGTGATCTACAGTTGCTTTTTCAGTTGAAAATTTAGTGCTATGAACATGTTAGTAGTACCATTTCCACAAAATATTTAGAAAAATCTAGCAGATCAATAGCTATCATAATGTATAAATGCATGCCTTCCATAATTACACAGAAATTGTGATTTAATAGCCTAACTTCCTACTTTAACAACTTGAAACCATCACACTTAACAGGTTCTAGTAAGAGATTGTATAACAATGTAAAAATTACTATTTTCCCCACCTAATTCAGATAAAAATCAGCAATAAACACATTCCAGACATTATTCAGTTTTTCATACTCATCATCATGCCTTTTATTGACCTGAACTGACATGCATTTAAATCAAGGGAATTCTGCCAGTGATATGGAACTAGATCTTACATCCTTTATGTTAAATTTGCACTCCAATCACCAGTTCTTTATTCTATATTTGAATCTGATTTCTAAGCAAATATTTTTGTTGTGTTAAACACTGCTTAACTATCTCACTGTTTCATTAGTTTTTGCACATCGTGTAAACTCCCACTCAGAATTAGAAGTGTTGTAATACCAGAAGAAAAATTCTTTCTTCTGGGTTTTGCAGTCTGCTCATATGGAATTATTACACAGAATCTTGTGATGTCACCCTCTCTCACTCCCATTCTGTAGATCTGAGAATCTGGATAATGCATATAAGAACCCAAACTTCTGAACGATTATGTGAAATAAAATTAATCCTCATTAATTAAATTATAATTGTCCACAAGACTGAGTTAATTTGGAGCAGCATAACTAAAAGGGAAAAAAAGAAAAAAAAAGAGAGAAAGAAAAAAACAGAAAAGAAAAAAGAAAAAGACTTCATAAAATATTTCCTTTTGTAGCATAACTGTAAGGTATCAGCATGTGAACTGTGCAGTTTGGGTGTGCTGATTGCCCAAAGATATTTTCATGGTAGTCTTAGACTCCACACATACCAAAATGCAAAGCCACATCTGCTTTCTCAGTTTAAATTGCTGCATAATGCTCACTCAGCCTCTGTACTCTGGCATGTGTCAAACCCATGGCTGAATAAAAAGAATGCCTGCCAAATATATCCACTTTCTAAAACTATGCAAACGGAAGACTTTGGGGATGCATAACTAAACCTCCTTTCTCAAAGTTTCATTAACAACATCCTTCTTTGTCGCTGGAGCAATGTAAACAATTGCAGTTAAAAAAAGACGCAAATCCCTGCCTACATCATGATACTCTCTCACAGAATTTGGGTAAATTAGTTGTAGTCATAAAAAAGAGGCCTTTCTAAATTGCTTTGCATGTCTATATTACAATGGAATGTGATATGATGAGTGTGGCTCAGCAAAAGCAAACCTGGGCCACCCTGAGCTGGGCTGAGGGATGACCATGCTGTGGTTAAGAAACTGAACCAGGATTAAAGATCTCAGTTCAAGCTTTCAACCCTTCCACAGACTTACTGTGTGATCTCAGGCTACTCAGTATCAATAACCTCCAGATCCTGAGCTTTAAAATGGTATTCATTATACTTATTTTCTCCCATCCTTTGGCTGTTTGATGTGTGTATGCTGTATTTGCGTTGTACAGAACCAAGTACATTATCCGCACCCAATACTTCTAGCATTTATCTGTCAATAAATAAAGATACCTATTGTACTGATCATTATGCTTTACCAGGAGGCTCCTCATACAGTGCACACGTAGAATCTCTCAAGATGTTTTTGTAGCCTCTGAAGTCAAAACAAATCACCATGTACAAGGTTCTTGGGAATTCACAGGTATCAGTCCAGTAAATAAACAACACAGAAAATATAGGAAGAACATGAGTTGAAGGTTTTCGACGTCTTTGCATGTCAGAATATCAACCTACAAGAGCTACTTTTCCTTTCCCAACTTGCAGATCCGTTCTATAATATTCCCCATGAGATCTTTTGAGCTCTTCTTGTTCCTGGTCAAGCTTTCCATCACCCTTACATTTAATTATTGTTATTATGTCACAATAACTAGACTACCATTCAGAAGTAGTTTAAAATGTACTTAATTTTAAATCAATTGATTTGCATGAGGATTCCCACACAATGTATTAAGTAGATGTCTGGATAACTGAGTTTTTAAATCAAGTGTGGTAACAGCATACAGGTAACTATGCCACATACATTTAGCATGCAGCAGCCCATAATCTTCCTACCAGTCACATCAGGCTGCCTGATGTTTTATGGTAGGTTTAGGATCAAAAGTAGCATTCAGGGGAGGTTAGGAAGATCACCCAAATAGGTGACAAAAACCTTTCCTTACCCCAAAGTGGGCAATAGCTTAAACCTAAGCCTCTGCAGAGTTCTTAATTTGGTGTTTTCAGGACTTCCCTCAAGCAGCTATCTACACCTGCAGCATCTACACCTGACTTTGAAAATGAATCAGTTCCAGACTTGATTGTGCCACGGACTGTATGGGAGAGACATGACAGAGAGTAGCTAGATAGATACTACAGGTCTTTCTTAAGCACTTTGATAAAAAAAATAGTGTAAACTTTACCTTTAGCTCTGGATATGATACAGCAAACAAGGGAAACAAATGGCAGTGGGAAAAGGTTATTAAAATTCTGTGGACACTTTCACCATGCAGACACAGTACCTAGTGGGTTTTTTTGTTTATTTTGTTTTGGTTTGTTTCACTTTTTAAATACAAAATCAGTAATTCCTCTTTTATTGTCACCTGTATGGAAAAGGTCTGGGATTTTATAAGCATTTATTGGTCTTACTAGAAAGAAGAACTCTTTAGGAAAAATCTAAAGAAGGAAGAGAAACAGGACTGCCTAGCATTCAGACTGCCCATGAGCTTTCTAGAAAAAAAGCCACAGTCTTTCCATCAGAAAAGTAGCGAGCAATTCTCTCGAGCTGCTCAGCACTGCCATCCTACCGAAAGCAAGGAGAGCTCAGCAGCATTCATAGCTTCTCTGGAGGTGTTCAACATGTTGTAGGATGGATCCAACAGGAAGTGATCTCGAAGAGCAGGTTCACAGAAACAGACCTACTCTATTGCCCTGAGGCAAGCATTTCTGCAGTAGTTAATTTGTACAGAATTCAAAATTCAGTTAGGATAGTGATCAAACACAATCCTTTTTGGGGAAGAAAAAGGTAATTACAAGGAAGGAACTGTATTCATGCAGCACTATGATTGCAGTCGGTGCCCCAAATGGTCAGAGCTGCAAGTGTGAAGGATCCAAGAATAACAATAGCATGGCCATGATATGCAAAAATAGTACGTCTCACCCCCACTTCTGCTGTCCAAAAATATATAACCAAAGAGAAATAATGAACATGTAGAGGCAATTTTGCCCCAGAACACGAGACAGTCACAGCAGACTCCATGTCACTGCAGAAGCCTGTGAGCAGGTATCGCCAGTCATGTTTCTATATGAGACCTGACACGCAGGAGGTAGCAGGGAGCTGGTTATTTTTTAACATTCTGTTTGAATGAGGCTGCTCTAACTTTACACCCAGCCTCCAGTTCTCAAATTCAGCACATGCTCATATCAGACAAATCTTTACTAACTGCAGAGTAGCTAAGCAGCGGAACGAATGTATCTCCATGTATGCTTAAATGCACAAAGCCTCTGTGTATGTGGTGCGTGTGTGCATGTGCATATGTGCAAGTGCTGCTCTGCATATATATTTTGAAATTTTTTCCCTCAGAGGGCCATAGTGGGTACATAATAATGCCTTCCTCCCACAACACCCCCGACACTCACCAACACATGCACACTCAATCAGATCCAGGGGACCTTGCCGAAGTCAAGGCCAGGGCTTTACTGCTTTGCTACCATTTTTGACAAGACAGCCTCCTTCTCTGAAAAGGACGAGCTGGAGCCATCTTTCAGGAGTTTTCTTTCCCTGACAGAAATCAGCAGGGTTAGAATAAACTGCATAAGTTATCAGCTCCTCAGGAAAGAACATGAAAAAAGCCCTTCTATCACTTAATGAAAAATAGCTTCTTTTTTGGACAGAACTTCATAGGCTTGCAATCAAGCCGTGGCTCCCCCCTCCCTTCCTTCCTTGACGTGCCATAGAGGCAAATCAAGTCGGCATCTATTAATAATATTTTCCCCTGCTCCTTTCATTTCTCTGCATGTCCTACCACTGTCAGGCCCCGTGATGGAGCAGCGCCTTTATCTCGTCCGAGTCTGGTCTGTCAGGGTGATAAACAATTCTAACAAGAATCAGAATAAAGATCTTCCCAGTAGACTCGGCGGAGAGATAGAGGCTTTTCTCATTTTCTCGACGGAAAAAAAAAAAAATTTAATCTAGCAGCTCTGGCTTTTTTCAAGCGTCACATTCAAAGAGATGCAAATTTGTCAGAGCTGAGACCCCGGCTGACTCTCAGCACTGCGTGAATGTCAAAGGGGGGACTCGAAGCCTTTGACATCCTTGCCTTTTTTGGGGGCTATCTGCTGAAATAAAAAAAAAAGGAGAGGAAAAAAAAAAGCAAATGCTTTGTAGTGTGTATTTCAACAATTTTCATAAGTTTTCTTCTGAAATAAAATAGTGCCGTTGGGAAGGTAAAGTGAGAGAGAGAGGGAGAGGCAGAGAGAGGGAAAGAGAAAGAAAGGGGCAGAAGGGAACATAAACTTGTCCATTTGAATTTAAACATGTCATGTTAATAGTAAGATTTTTGCTATTTGGAAAGAGTTAATTTAAGATTATGGGTATTTTGTGTACCTCACACACACACAAAAATAACAGTCAATTTCCATAATCCTGAGATGAGTGCTATGATGATAGCATGACATGTGCATGTGTCTGTCCTTATTTGATTACGCGTGTGATTTTAAATGTGTGAGCAACTGTATACGCATTCAGATTTATAGCTATTTAAGAAGCGCACATGGTGTGTGTATCTGCACCTATCACAAACCTAGGTATTATTATGTGTTCTTTTGCTATATGCTGACCATGTACCCTCTGCTGAATGAATCCGAAATTAAGCATAACCCTCTGAAGATCATGCTATCTGAAGGACAAATACGGAAAATATATAACACGGTTAAGAGCTCAAGCACGAAAACAATCAGGGGGGATTTTTATTGTTGTTGCTGTTTAATTGGATTACATATTTATTATTTTATTAATTATTTACTTATGTTTTTTGTTATTATTTTTGACCTATACGGTAGGGATTATAGTAGAAATTAATCTTTAAAAGACTCTTGGATAAGGAAAGACAGCTGTATAACTGCCATAGAGTGGATGAAATGAATCCTAAATGTGTGTGTCCCTTTAGAATATAATAATTTTGCAGGAAAAAAAGATTTCCTAAATGTTGAAATCCTGGAGTCATGTGAATTTTCAACCACTTCTGGTTTCGTTGCAATAAATGAATATGCCTACCACTGTAATCATAAAAATGTGACCACAGTAAATCCTGAAGCTTTAGAATTTAACAGGTACCCTCATAGCAAAGAGTAGTAAAGAACGATTTCCAAGTCATGCTTCTATGCTGTATATGTATATATGTACAATGGTACTAGTACAGTGCCACAGCCTGACCATTTTTGTCCAGAGCTCCATGTCAGGACCGAGACAAAGATGACCTTTTCCAGTTGTATCTGTGTGTTTCCTCCAGACTTGCACTATCAGAGACATTTATTCACCCCCTTAGTGTGACTTATGACCACTCACAGCAATTACCAGGAGGCTTTCGAGGAACTGCCTTCCTCTGAAGAGTATCCTGGGATCTACTGGTGATAAGCAGCATGTAAGGGCTGAAAACTACTGTGTCAATCTGGATCAAAAGGACCTAGTTTAATCTACTCACTGTGTAATAGTACTTGTGATATGTGGACAAAATATTGGCAATGGGTTATGGGAATGTCCTGCTTTTCATTGCACTTGTCTTCAGGCTCATTCTGAATTCAGTTAACACCTCCTCAGTCATACCTCTTTGGGCACATTGCACTCTCTCCTCAAGACTGTTGCTGAAAACTCTGATCATTAATTACTAGACTTACTTACAATCAATGCAAGTGCTAATACTCTCCAGTCTCCACTCAGCTTGAATTGGTTAAATAATAAACTGGCTTTTACCGCTGTAATGATCCATTTATAAGAGAGTTGTCCTAGAAACTCCAATACATCGCATAAGGCTCTATTCAAATAAGGTATTGAAGTGCTTTTCTCAGAGGCTCCCAGATCACTCACTTTTTCTTTCTCTAAAAAAAGGCATCCAAGTCATTATCCTAGCTGCAAAGTGGACTTGCCAGGAGTTTGAGGCTTAATTCAGAAAAGCTGTGCTGAATCTGCTAGGCTGAGTTTAGTCACCGTCCCGCAGTAGCTGGCTTGGGGCTGGAGCAAGGGGTTTGCTGCATGCCCACATGGCCCTGCTCTGTGGAGGTGAGTACCTGGGTGGGATTAAGATGATTTTACTCTATCAGCAAAGATGCACTTGGTGGGTCCTCCTGCTGTTCATGCACTACAATCCTGGAGGTGATTTTAGTCTCCAACAAGAAGTAAAATGCCACATTAATGTGCAGTCTCTGAAAGCAGGAAATGACATGAAGGAATGGGCATGTTCAATGTGCAGAGCAACACAGTGAGCATGGGTGGGAGCTGGGCTGAAACCACTGATAGAGCAGCTGGATTTGAGAGCGGAAAGCACAATACCAAAAATAATGGATACTGAAAGATGTGAGAAAATTTGTGTGGATAAATGAAGCTTATATAAAAGCTGCTTCCTCCTCTAAAAAGACAATACTGGTGTATCTGCAACTGAAATGCTACAGTGTCAGCTGAAGCAAGCAGACCTGCATGAGACCCTGATATGACAGTAAGATTCTGAGGTTTAGGTGCTCAGGATCAGTTTGCAGTAACCAGACACATATTCAAGTCCCTTAAAAAGTTTTGTGTACACCCTGCTGTTCCCATAAATATCAATAAAAGCTTTGTTTGGTTCCTGCATCTTTTTCCCTTTTTTCTCCAGAAAGTCAGACTTCTTCTTCAGGTACTTAGATCCATTTAATAACTGAATTGTTTAGTGTTGGCAGTCTTGCATACTGTTATGTAAACCACTGAGGGTTTCTTCTCCTGGCTCACAAAAAATGTTTATTGAGCTTTAGAAATTAAAAACAAAAAAAAAAAGGAGAGAGAGAAAAAAAAACAACAACAACCACCACCCAAAAATAATGAGTCACCTGTAGTAGCAAAGGTAGATACAAGAGAGTGGTATGAAGTTTTGTTGTAAAATACCTTATGTTTTCAAGCACTAGCCTTCTTTAATAATGCAAGGACAACAGCAGGGTACATGGGATTTCTTCAATGAACGTTAAAACAATGTTTACATTCAACATCTATGAAGAGTTGTTTGTTGGGTTTTTTTCTTGAGATGGCTAGAAATTCAGGAGTTGCCATAAATACTTAGCAAATAAATAGAGTTCGTATTAAAAACTTCTATAAACCTTGAAAGAGTTGCTTTTATTCATCATGAACTGAAACAATTCCACACTTAAACAAGTGCCAAATCCCACCCTCATCCTCCCTGCACCAGGTCCATAGGAGTCAGTGGTATTGTTGACTTGATGGAGGATAAGTCAGCCTGAACCACAGCAGCAGCTCATTAGATAATTCATACTTTAGCAGATTTTCTTCAATGGACAATCAGTTTATTATTTTTATGTGTTCACTATAATTGTTATGCTGCCTGCTGTCCTCTATAGTAAGGTTTCAGCTTCTGCATATAAATGGGATACGGAGGGTATGTAGGATTTAGCCTCTGGTTTATAAACTGCGTAAATTATTTTGGAAGTCATGTCAGGTATAGTTTATTCCAAGATTTACTTGCAAATTTTAATCAGAAAACATTAAATGGATATGCAGTTTAGATTGAAATATTCTTTCACCTTGTACTCTGCCCAGGTTTACTTACTGTGGGCTGATATAACCTGGTGGAAGTTACAGCATGCATGGCAGAGAGAGGCTTGGACACAAACTAGAGAAAACACATAAAGAAACATTTATTTTAAAAAAGTAAATCAACCATAAAGATCCTCCCAGTAGGCCTGGGAGATGGAAGCCTTTCTCATTTTCTCCATGGCAAAATTTAATCTAGCGGCTTGGCTTTTCAAGCGTCATATTCAAAGAGATGCAAATTTGTCAGAGCTGAGACCCCAGCTGACTTCTAGCACTTTGTGAATGTCAAAGGGGCTTAAAGGTTGAAGTGTCTTTACCTCCATCCATCCTTAGTAATTCAAAACCAGACTGAAAATACAAAGCATCCACCTCTACCTGTTTGTTCAGGCCTCTCTATTTCATGCATACCTGCTGGCTATAAAAGTGTTTATTTCAGGTGTTGTTATCTGTTTTAACTAAAAGCACATATAGAAATGAGCACGCAATCAAAAAATGTTCCACTGGCGAATCCAGCAACAGCAGAAAAACCTTCCCCTTTGGAGAGCTACCCTGTCCCGCAATGCACGTATACATATTTGAGAGGTTCTTGCAACATAGTCTATTCCCAATTGACTGATTTCAGAACTGCTATTAACTGAGTAGTAATCTCACCCAGTGACATGGTTCACTTCATACAGTCTCAGGAGGTAATATATCTAATAAAAATAAAAGTAATAAAAATAAAAGAAGCCCTAATGAATACTTCATACCATGTAGGGTATATATTATATCATATAGCAGGGGCTACCTGAAAGCGATGACAATGGCTTTTTTTTCACCTGCTTCCTGTATGATGTAAATATCAATCTGCTAATGGAGTTTCCATTGATGAAGGATAAGGGGGGAAAAAAAAAAAAAAAGAATAATGGCATTGAACAGATTGAGGCAGACTAATCTTGTTTGCCTAAAAATGGAAAAAAAAAAAAAAAGTGTATGTAAGCAAAAGCAAAAAGATTTAAGCTCAGTTCCATGAGTAAGATATTTATTAAATTAAATTGCATTAACATATACATGATCAGTGTGAAGGGAAGTCCCCAACAGCCTTTCCTGAACGACAAATTCAGTGAGTTAACCGGAGCTCTAAGGCTGGACCTAGAGTAACAGTTTCAGATAAGTGTTTCTTTTCATTTAACAATTTATCAGTGCTCTAGATGATGAATTTACTGGAAAAAGATGACTGTCTCTTTAAAAAAGTAGTTTGGGCAGTGCTTTTTGGTTTTAAAGTCTGGAGATGGTGGCATTAGATTGATTAGGTGTGTACATGTTGGCTGAGAAAGCTGTAGAAAGGGGAATGGAAGTGTTTGACAAGATGAAAGACTATTCAACATGTTAGACAGCTGGTTGAGTGAAAAGATCTATAACAGCACAGTAAAATATACTCAACAGTAAATGATACCTACACTGCAAAAGCTACTACAAGTTAGGTCACACAATTTTAGCCTAGGATGACAGGTTCAACCAAACAAAGTTTTAAAACATACAATTAATGTGCATGTGCCTGGTTACAGACAGATAGCACTTGAGAAATTGAGACAGACAGGGGTTCCCTTTTCCAAATTTAATAGTGAATATGCAAAGTTCCCAAGCCAGATTCTGATCTCCATTGATTATTCAGAGCAACTACACTGATCTCAGATGAGCTGTTCCTAATTTACACCAAGGTAAGATACATGAGGATCTGTGCCCTTCCTCAGTCCATTACCTTGTTATAGAAAATGAATGCTTTTGAGGAATAATGTTGTAAGAGGAATTATGAGCCTTCTCTCTCAGATCCTGCAGTGACTGACAAATGCAGTAAATGGCTATGTGTAACTGTGTGCATCATGTTTTGCGATTTGAACATGAAGGCTTTGTAATCACCATGTGATTTTCATAATTAACAACGCACAAAACACACCAGGATGACAGGAATAGTGAACTGTCATGAATGTTACGGATAGACAGCAGATAAACAAGAATTAATAAAGAACATTTCATTTTTTAAGTAAACATAATAATAATAATAATAATAATTTGGGTGGTTTTCTCATGATAGACTAGCAAGGATTATGGTAGTAGACTACAAAGTAGTCTAAAACCAAAGGATGCTTTTTCCAGAGAAAATCATAGGACAATTGGATCTGGACACAGTTGGCTAATCTCATTTGATTATTCATGATGCGAAGATCCCTCTGGTTAGCAGAGGCTGCACCAGAAAGCCTTTTAGTCAGGGGTAAATATAGTGCATGAAGCTAAAAACATTGTCAGAAAGACTCATATAATTTTATTACTGAGTCTAAGTAATGTGAAATATAGAAGGTAATACTGAAACAATATATTTTTCCTAGAATCTTTAAACCTCTTTATAACATTATGGAAGAGTATATTAACACATATCCACACTTCTGGGTCTCTTTATATTGTCAGAAAAGTGCAAAGAGGCCATAGTTCCAATGCTAATTAGTCCTGAGGTGATTAGGACATTCAAAATTAAAAAACAAAACAAAACAAAACAACTTGAGTTCTGTTTTATCACTGTTGACTGAGTGTTGTAGAGCTTCCAAGTCTATATCTATCTATATCTATATCTATATCTATATCTATATCTATATCTATATCTATATCTATATCTATATCTATATCTATATCTATATCTATATCTATATCTATATCTATTTTTTTTAAATCATCACTTTTATTCTGCACCCTTGTATGGACTGTTTCAGGGACAGCAAGGTGAGCATTTGTTAACTTGATTCCACTGAATATTTGACAAAAAAGGGTATTTTAATACTAATGTTAACACATATTTCCTTAAATATAAAGCCCTAAAGGTATGTCAAACTAAGTAAACCATTAGATTGTCAGAACATTAATAATCTACTACTATATTTAGGATTGCTCATGCAGTGCAGTGGGCCAGGGAGGTTTTCTTCAGGATTTATAGTCAATGCACAAGGATACCCATTGCTAGCTCCAACTGGAACATAAAGAGTAACATTGAAAATGCAGCCTAGTAGTTATTTGCCTCAGTTTGCCAACATGTAAAAGTCTTTGAGGTATTCAGATGAAAGGCACTATTAGATGCACAAAGTATTTATTAATTAATATCGTGCTGAGAAAAAGACATTGGTGCTTCCAAAATGTAAATAATGCATTAAATCCCCTTCCTATAATACCAGAACTGTTTCTTCATAAGCAGATATTTATAAACTAGACAGTGTACTGAGAAACAATTTAAGCAATCCAAATGATTGAAGACAAGACATGATTAATGTGTTAGTGCCCCAAACATTCAAACCCCTTCATCTATTCAGCTATATCCACAGTGCTTTTTTTTCTTTTTCTGGAATAGGAGGATGGAGATTTCCAGTATCTCTCTATAGAAACATTAGTGATTCTAGACAGAGCTTTTTCTGGGAATTTAGAAGCAGAATTTTGGGGCTAACATTCTAATCTATTTATTAATGTAAGCAACTCATCCCACTAGCTGTTCTTCTCAGGAAATTCTTTTTTGCATAAAAAATTATTGCTTTAATTGCTTTGAAGCTTTGCCTTGACTGGAATTCTAAGATGTCTCAAGTCAATCTTGACTCTAACAGTTCAGCAATTATATGTGTAGATACTGTAAAGGCGAAATGGAAGGCACAGCTCAAAACACAGGAACTTCAAAGACAGAAAAGGCTGAGTGGAGAGAGTATACCTTACACATCTAATGCAAACCATTTCAGGCTACAAGCACTCTAAAAAAGAAAAAAAACAAACAAGTGCTGAACTTGATCTTTCAGCTCATTGATACAATTATTAATGTTAGCTCTATGACATGTCGCAAGTATGAAGTGATTTATGGATCACAAACTACAAAAGATTTGTTTCAAAGATAATTCCACCTCCGACAATGTAAGTGGAACAAGTTATCCATGCTATATGTCCAGACCCAAAACAGCTAAACGAAGACACTGACTCTGCAGTTGTCTGGCCCTTGGAAGAAAGGATCAGCTTCTTTATCCTACCTTCTTAGGACAAAGGGATTAGCAACCACATCCTCTGGCTGTGAGAATGCCTCCTCTGCCTTTAGTCCAAGCTGAAGAGAAACAGAGGGCTCTTTTATGCCTTTTTTCACCTGTAATGAGGTTTTCTTCCATTTATACAGGAGGATGAGCTAAACAGTGGACAACGCTTTCCTAAAATGTAGTGTTGTCATCTAATGGTAGAAATATATGATCTTGACTGAGTATCTTGTTTTGTTCAAGACAAGGGAAGTAACTGGGTTTCTATGCTCTATGCAGTTCTAGAATCCTTCCTAGTCTTTGCTGGGGATAGCAGCAGGAACACTATACCCTAAACTTGGGCGATTCAGGGTCCGGCTGAACCATGAGTTTGTTTCCATGTGGCCCTATGCTTTTGTATGGTGAAGGACACGGTTTGCGAAGCCAGGCTGAGCCAGCTAGACTGTTTCTCTTGAAGAAGTGCTGCACTCAGATATGTGTGTGCTTTCCTAAGCTAGTGTCAGTTGCCTAAGTCAATGTGTAGAGTGTTAAGGAACACTACTGGTAATGTTTTAGCAGCAGAAATAAATATCAGTACTAACAGAAGAGTGGTTAAAAAAAGAGTTGAAATTTAACTAGTTTATATATAGAATGCATATATATGTTATATACATCATTTATATAGAGACACAAGAATTTTTAACATTTATTGGCTGTTCACATTAAAAGAAACATTTGTGGGGTTTTCTAGTAAATAGTACAGTTAATTACATTTTATGAGATTCTGTTTCATGAGATGAAGTATCAGACTTCAACTTTGACTTCATTAACCTTATTGCACACCTCAATTAAAGTCTACCAATTGCTTAATGGGGGTAAAATCATCCACCACAAAGTTTCACAGATCACTAATTCATTGGTAACCGGGATAGAGTTTAATCGTTGTTAAAGACCCAGAATTTCTCACATCACTGTTGCAGAACTGCATAGTCAATTAAGCAACAAGAACCTGCTTATTTTACTTGCGGTGTTTGCATGAAATACATAAATTCTCTTGTAGTTAATTAAATACAAGACCATGGTCTGTAAAAGTGACCTGTCTGACATCTGGAGAAAAAGAAGGAATGAATGCCATAGTCCAAATCAAAGCAGCAACTGCTTAAACTAACAAAGTAATTTATGTCCTTCAAAGAGCAGAAACAGAGAGAATGTGATATTTTTTTAGTTCCTTTAAGTTTTACTACAACTTTACGATACCATTCTTGTTGGGAGAGAAGAGGTTGGTGTCAGGGGACTCATGCTGCTTCCAAATGTGACTACCTCAACCAAGTCAGAAAAGAATGACAAAAATACTGGGTTTTTGTCATTCTTTGTGCAAATGAAAGAAACTTGTCATTCGAACTTCACAAAACAGTGCTAGCGATGAAATGCTCAAATCCACTGGGACAGCCATTTTTTTGCTGTTATTACAGAAGAAAATTATAACCATAAAAATGTCCAATTTAGAAAAAAGGTGCCACTTTAGTGTCATTTGCATAAAAGCTGTTACATACAAATTGTTATAAAGACAAATGTGTAGTACTCTTGTTGAAAATTGCTTATATCTTAGGTGCTTTGCCTGAAACGACATAAAGGCCTCTTCAAACTGAAATTCATTCTCAGGTAAATAAAGCTGAAAAAGAATTTTCACCTATTTGTATGTACGTGAGCAGTTTTTCTTATTGTCTTAAACAGGTTTTGACATGCATTTCTCCCACACTTTTAAATTCCTTCCCTTCTTAGTCTGTTGGTGGTCCTCATTACAATAACTTGGCTTCACAGATGAGGGCAGATGCAAAGCTTGTCCTGAGTACAAGCCTATAAATCAGTTGAGATAACTTTCTGTAAATGCAGTGCAGCTGTTTTTTCTGTTAGAAAGTGATCACATATACTTCTCTGCAATGAGATGATCACTGTCTGGACCTAAAATGAGTTACTGATGTCCCTGTCACTACTACTGTTACCTATCGACTCAGAGAAATTTGCCCATCCCTTCTCAGGAGGTCAACCAGATGTTGCTGTGTCTACTGGAAATAGGCTGGTTTGCAATAAATGAATAACGAACTTTAATACATAAAACCAGTTATGTTAAGTAGTCCAAATAACATTTTTTTAAATTTATGACAACCAATTTTTGAGGCATTTACTTATATTTGGTGTACAACAACAATGTAGATTAATAAGAAATCCAAATTAAGTTTTGCAATCAAGTGAATCATCAGATATCTATTACTGTCATTGAGAATGTTATACTAATATGAATCCCCTAGTAGGAGACTTTCAAGTGGTCTGATAATGTTTTCATGTAACTGCAGAATCATTGTTAGTGTAACTTGGATATGAACAGGAGAAACAGCTAACTCTATATGTCAAGTTAAAATGCCTAACTCATCAAACACTCTATGTGCTATACCATGGTATTCCCAAACACTCCATTGTGTCTGAGATGAAGAATCAAAGCAATATTATGGTACTGAATCCAAAAGCTTTGTTACCCCTGACTATGAGACTTATAACCATAGTGACGATCCGCTGAGATGTTGTGGACTGCAGCACTAATAGGACTTAATCTTATATGGAATCATATGCAGCAAAAGTAAAAGAAGGATGTTTTTTAGGACTTTGGATATTACAGGGCCAACAGCACCAATATACCTATGTATGCTTTCTCTCCTTTTCCAACAGATTATTACTTTCTCAAGCAAAATAAATCAATTAAATAAACAGAAAAAGTTTGTGGCTCACATATGAAATCTAATGTTTACTTATTTTAATACACTCTAAACATTAAATTGATAAAGGTCTGGTTTGCATTGTCAGAGAGCAACCACAATTCCAGGTGAGAACAGAAGCATCTACAAGAATTTTGAACATCTGAACACTCACTCTAAATGTATAATTTTATATTTCTAATGGCAGAGTAAGAAGAAAATTGTGACTAGTTCTCTTTCTTTTTTGTTCTTAACACGGAAAAATACTAATATATTACTTAGTCTTTCTCAGACCTAGATAGGGATGCCTTCTGAATGGAGTGTGCTACACAGCTGTGTGATCGTGACCAGGTAGTGTGAGTTGGAGTGCCACCTTAGCTGGCACCTCTCCCCACTATCTGCATCTCTTTCTGCAGTATAATTCAAAGATATTTGCTTTGCTATGAAATGAAGTTACATGCTTTTCAAAGGAAAACTGGGAAAACATGGACAAAATAAAAAGTGTGTTTAGCCCTCATTTAGATTCTCATTACTTGGTTAGAAAGAAGAAATCCTTTCGGCAAGTGATTTCCTCCCAGGATAATCAGTCTCTGGTATTTTTTTTTTTTTCTTTCCGAGTTGACTTGAATTACATGTGCTTATAACTGTCTTGAAATGGCAAATTCCTTAAATGCAAATGATCACTGCTTTCTCTGAGTTTGAAAGACACAGTCTAGTCAGTAAAGAGTTGATGTTAATCCAGATTCAATACGTATACACAGTAAAACTTTGCTGTGCACAAGAGGAAGAAATGAAACATTTTTGCACTAGTCAGTTAACAAGAATTACAGCCTTAATTGCGATTTCCAGCCTTGCCTCAGGTATATGTCCAAAAATCTTACCCTGAAAACTGTTCTGCAAGTGAGAACACCTCCTTAACATAATTAGCCCAATTAAAATCAATTAAAGAAAGCAAGAGAGTCAAGCAATTTGCATTAGTAAAGTTTTTACAAGAATAAGAGTTCTGTGGTTGCTATTTACTGCTGGACTGGTAAAGGGGAAAGAAGGAAAAAAAAAAATGAATTATTTTTCCTTCTTTCTAATTTTAAACACGGCAGATAATCACAACCAACAAATTCTGTCCATTAAAAGATCTACTGGAGAAATAATCAGCAAAAAAACACCCACATAAGACTTCTGATGCTCCTGTGTTCATAGTGGACACTAATAGCTGCCTTGATGATCCTTCTTTGCCCTCCTGACTTGCAAAGAGAAAAGAGAAATATTCTTCAGCCTCTCATCACGAATGCTGATGTGGGGAATTTCAAGCTAAAGACATGATGTAATTTTAAGCCCCTTGAAACTTCACACAGAGACATGAGGTAAATTTTAGCCCCTTGATGCCTCACACAAAGACCTTACAAATGACAAAATTCTGGCCATTGGGCGTGGTATGAAGGAGTTTCACAAAGGACAAACCATGTGGAGGAAAGAGAGTTTCCTCTTACAAATAAGGTTGGTTTTGTTTTTATTTTTTTTCTGCTCCTCAATAGTTGGTGTTGACAATGTGGATCACCTCTTACAGGTTTATGGTTCAGATTATTTGATTTTTTTACCTGCACTGAGTAAAGGAAAAGGAGGGAAACATTTATCTTTGTGCCCTACTGTTTTGTCCTGTGTCTGTGTCCTTGGCCCGGATTTATAATGAACTCTGTGAGCAGCATGAAAAGAATTGCTGGAAAAAAATCTATTTTCAGCCACTTCTTCCCTTGTTTTCTCCTCCTCCTCCTCCAAATTTCTAGCCTGTTTCTCAATATTTATTGCAAGCAAAATCTATCAGTAGAGAACTCATGATTAACTTTGCCTCAGCCTTTCTTGTCTCATTTATGTTTTTTTTTTGCAGATTTTCTGCAACCTTTTTGTCATTGCATTATGTGTCAAAGGCCTTTTTGTTACGTATGTTATTGCTCACTTGTTGGAATTCAGATATAGAAGAGAAAGATGCTGACATTATTGAAGCGTTCTTGAAAATCTAGGGTGACAATGAACTGAAAGAAAGAACACACAAATGAAATTGTAAATTCAAGCTGAAAGCTGGGTAAAAAAAAATTGAAACCAACCAATACAATTTTACTATTAATACAATTATGAGGCTTATCACAATAGCTCTTTGGTCTGAAATCACTATGCCTTCCAATAAAATAAAATAAAATAAAAATTTACTGCCCCTTGATTTGTCTTTTTCTCTGAGTGGTGGATATCAGATACCTCAGGCAACTTTTCTCAAACCTGGTCAAAACATTTGTATTAGAAATGAACGTAGTTTTTTTTTCCAAGAACTTTAGTGAACCTGTGAAATAATAGTTAGTAATCTTTCTATAACAGATCTTTAGTAGAATTCACCTTTCCACCATATCCAGAGGACACCAGAAAAGCGATGACATTTGGTGGTGCTCTTGATTGTTTAAGAATAACTAACAGTCTTGTATTTTTGTTACTTTGTCTCTCTTACCCTGTCACAAGCAACCTACTTGCTTGCTTCCTTTGTTTGTTGTGTCTCATGCCGTGTAAGCTGGCAAAGGAAAGTGGAAAAGAATATGAACTCCAGCAGCCTAAGCGCAAACCCCAAAGAATGCAAGAGATGCAAAATTTTGAAGAATAACTTGCTAAAGGCATAAAAATAACTTTTTTTTTTTCCTTCAAATACATCATCAGAAGCAGGAAACCTGCCAGCCATTCAATAAGGCCTACAGGTGTAAGAAGAACACTCAAGTAAAATAAAACCATGTCAGAAAAGCTAAATGAATTCTTTGCATCAGTGTTCACTGCAGAGGAGCTTAGGGAGGTTTCCACACTGGAACTATTCTTTATGGAGGGACAAATCTGAGGAACTGTGTTAAATTGATGTGTCAGTAGAAGTGGTTTAAGAACAAATCAATAAAATGAATAGTGACAAATCATCAGTACCAGATGGTATTCAAGCAAGAGCTCTAAAGGAACTCAAATATGAAATTGCCAAACTACTCACTGTGGTGTGGAACCTAGTGCTTAAATTGACCTCAGTACCAAAAGAATGCAGGTGAGAAATATGACACAAAATTTTAAAAGCATTTTTGGATGGGGACGGAGATCCAGGAAGCTGCAGAGCAATAAGTTTAATTTCTTACTGGGCAAATAGGTTAGAAATATTGCAAAAATTAAACAGAATTAGCAGGCTTACAGAGAAATGCATTAATGGAGATGCTATAAGCAATTAATAAAGCAAAGGTGATTCCAGCCAACGATTCACTCTCTTTCTCTTAGATGCCTGTCATAGGGCATATCTAGCTTAGATTAGGTATCTGGTATTCAGACAGTTAAGTTTAGATGAGAAGAATTCAATGCTGAGTAGCTGGGTGGTGAAATGGCAGGTAAGACAAAGTGCAAGTCTTTATAGAGGAAAAACCTCCCAAGTAAAGATAACAAATGATAGGTCCCATACTAGCTATTAAAAGCGTTTTTTGTTTGTTTCATTGGTTTTTGTTTTGCTTTGCTTTCTTTTTTTTTTTTTTTTTAAGACAAAATAATTTGGATTGCCAGTCTGAAGGCAAATATCAAGTATCAGATTTTAAACAAACCAAAGGATGTATATTTTGATGTAACTATGGAACTCCATGCCAGAATAGGTTTTGGATGCCCAAAGGTCAAACCTTTTCAGAGAATAGTTGGAAACCACGAATGAAGTGTCTCTAAGGAGACATCAGGTGTCTCACTCAAATCAGAATCCCTTTGTACAATGTATTACCAGAAACTGGGAGACTATACTGGGGAAGTACCAATATTTGCCTTCTTGTTAATTTTTTTCTTTAAACATCTATTACAAGCTATATTTAGAAGATAGCAGACTTGGTATAATACAAGCAAGGAAAACTTTCAAATAAAATTCACGTTGTACAAGGATTGCCTGTATGCAATATTTGCTCTATTGGACCAGCATCATGGTTAGCAATGAGTTTTACCTGAAGTTGAAGTACTTATTAGCAATCTTGCTTAATGCCAGTGGAAGAGCCAGTGAGGTGCTCACAAGTTCTCAAGCAGGTTCAAACCAAAGCCAGAAGATTTGCTGCTCACCATCTTTGTACTCTGCTTTCACCAATCTTTTAGCCATTCCCATCACCTAAAACTTTATCTCTGTCTGCTTTGAAATAGTGAAAAGGTAGGAGCCTTTCTCAGGACTACCAATAATTCATCATCGCCAGACAGAAACTGTAAAGTACATAGTCATGGGTTGTATTTTCTTCTTATAGATAATTCTTTAATGATTAGCAATTTCTCTAGTATCTATCAGAAAATACCTTTAACAGAAAGCTGTCTTCCTTTTAGTGTCATTTAGCCTTGAGTATCCCACAGGTCCAGTTATTCCCATTTTTCTAGATAGCTTGCTGATATATTTAGCTATCCAGGAAGCTAGATGCCTTACCACACATCTATCTGTGCTCTCAAAGCTTGTAACTACTCACTCCATTTGGCAGGGTGAATGAGCATTTTGCTAAATTACATTAAGGGTTTGATTTTAATTCTTTAATATTTACATTAATAATGTCTCCTTAGGTCATTTGTTCAGATTTTGCAATGTTAACTTGTCTTTGAAACTTAGAACAAATGTAAATAAAAAAAGGGCCTAGTTAGCTCTCACCTGGCTTATGAAGAAATGTTCTGTATGTTAATGTTTTGGTTATTAAAATGTATAATGACAGGAAAAAAAAAAAAACTAACATGGAGCAGACAACATCAGGAACTGCCTTGAGAGAATCTCTCTGTGGAGGAACAACACTTCGGTTCTCTCTGACAGTAGTGACAGATATTCATGATTGAGATGGCCCAGGTCACTGTAAGCCTAGAAAAGAACAAAGACAGTATGCTCTACCTGTAAAGAAAGTACAGGGCAATGAAATATGTACCTCAAGCAAAGCTGAGAAGGTAGTAAGTGAGCCACTGTGAAGCTGACCGTACCAGCACACAAGCAGAGGGGAGCAGATTGTTGAAAGCAAGAGGTGGTTTATTCTGGATGAACCTCCCTGAGGTTCCTCAGGGAAATGAGGAACTTAACCAAAACCAATTCCACAAAACTGAGAAGGAGCAAAGGAGAACCAAGCTGTGGTGTTTTCCTCTGAAAAAGGGAGCTGATAATTGAGGAGCACAAGCAACGATTTCCAGCTCAGTTAGGAACTGGAAACTGAATCCAGTGTTCCTGTTTTCCTGGGTTGCTGAGTACATCAAGAAAGTGGGGAGTTTGCTTATGTTTATATTATTCAAAGGGAGAATTTATTTTTTTTTTAAATTATGCCATCAAATTACATCCCACACATTGCTAAAAACATAAATGAGAAAAACATGATGAGCCCTGGATATCAAGGTGCCAGGTTTCTGAGAACTCTTGTTAGAGCTCTTGACAGATAAGGTCCAGATAGAACCATTTTACAATGCAAACTGTTGCTGTCTCTGCAGTTTTTGGTAACATATCTCTGAGGCCAGCCATCTTTGTTTTCAAGCCTCTCTGGATTTTTAGAAAGATGTAGAGGTATCTGGGGAAATGAGGAAAAGAAAGGACCTGAAACTCAGAAAGGTTTGACATGGATTCTGAGAAGCAGAATTAAAACGAAGAGTAAAAGACGGGTGGAATAGGAAAGAGAAGGGACAAATAGTGAGAAGAAGAAAGGGAATAACTTAGTACCCGTGAATAATGAGAAATTTATATATATATATAGATAGATATGTGTGTGTGTAGATATATATAAAATACAAGTATCAAACCCCCTTCTATTATTAAATAACTCATACCTCAGATTGAAGGCTTTTTCCTGGAAATATGCACCAATGATGCTGACAGATCTTACATTATCCAAAGGGCATTCTTGCTTTGGAATCTAAAAGTCCAAGGCCAGTTCAAGGCCAGTCCAAGGCACCTTTCACAAGATCCTGTGGGAGTGAGAGGATTAGACCCTTGCTGTGCCCACAGCAGCGTCTCTTTAAAGTTTTGTATTTTGGAAATGAAATTGGCTAAGGAAAATTCATCCCAATAAAGTGAAATATTTTGCCCTAATGTAAAAACTGAACAAACAAGCCTGGACTGTGAGGAAGAGAGTGCTCTGAAAATTTTTTAACAAAATTTGTATCTTGTGCTCGGAATAACTGTGAGCCAAAAGCCTAGAATATCACTGAGCTGCCTCTTTAAACACAATACCCTTTCCCCTTTTTTCATTTAGTTATCTCCTTCTCTGCTCTGTGGCTCAATCTGCATATGTTATTGGCCTCGATTCCCAGGGCTGCCACCTTAATCTGTAGTAGCTAATAGTACAACCTCACACATGGCCTGGGACCAGGCTCAGGTTAACAAGAAATCCAAAAGCAAATGGCTGGGGGAGGTTGCTATAAAATAACCACTTGAAAATCCAGGCTGTGATTTTTTTTTTCACATTTGCATGGAGGAAGCAAAGCTTTTAGTCTCAGAGGTTCAGTCAAATGCATTAAAAAGATGAACATTTTAGTTAATGTTCTAAAAAGATTTCTAAAAGCAGTTTTGATTGTGTACTATTAGCATTAATTAATTTTTATACCGAGACCAGCCATTATATTAGTAGAATGCATATTTTAATCAATTTCTACTTGCTGTTTTGTGCAAGTTAAAGGTAGCTTTGTGGTTTGTGCCTAGTTTATGCAGTGCGTTTAACTCAATATGCCTTAGGTAATGCTCATCTGAGGTTCAATGTATACTCTAATCAGAGCATGATACAAGAATTATGAATGAAACCCCGACAAGTAGTGAGTTTATTTCATTTTGGACCATAGTGGAATATACCTTCTCTAAACAGGTGGTTGAATGCATTATTAAATAACACAATACTCAAATGTGCTATCATCAAAAGCAGGCATAAACAGTTAGGAGTAAATCTCTTTTCAATAGCAGCTTACCTGCATCTGAAAGCAGCTGTTTGATATACATTTCCAATCATTCTGTTGCTGGTAAATTTAAACAGAGCCTGTCAAGTGATTTTTTAAACAGTTTTTGTGTTATTATTTTAGAAATTTTTTATCATTCGTTATGAGCAATTAAAAGATAGTCAAAATTAATTAATTTCCTAACCATTATTATTTTGCCAGTCCTATTTGACAAAGAGTAAGACCTTTTGCACAGGATTGCTGAACAGAGTCTGAAATCAGTAGTGTATTGATGTTTGTTTCTTTAGTCATAAACACTACTGATCATTCAGGTGACAAAATGCTTAGACTAGGAAATGCTCAGTGAAGCATATACCTGTCTTCTTTTCTGAAAGTACAGGTATGGATGGATGGGTGGAAGAAAGAAGGGCTGCAAGGGTATGCTACAGATGGACTGAATGTTTCAGATAAAATGAGTGTATGAACAATATTTGCCTGGTTCCATTTTAGGCCACCTTCAAGCCCGTATGACCAACACAAACTGCCCTGGTAGGAGCAGAGTTCAGTGCTGCTGCACTCCAGATCAGCATATCCATGATTCAGGCTTCAAAGCTCTAACCTATTCTAAAGATCCTGGTAAGAAGTGAAGACTTCATTTTCCACCATGACATCAGGGCCATCATTCCCTGTCATTCTTTTGTTCAGTAGATCTCAAAAACAAAGCATTGCTAATTAAGTTTTTCCTGTATTAGTAACTCATATTACTGATTACTGAAAAAATAAACATACATATGCTGGAGGTATTTGGCATAAACAAGCATCCGTGGATTGCATGTTGGTAAGCCTACAGTTATGTTAAGTATTTAGAAGACACATGGGAAAAAAAAATCACTGTTAGTGATGCCAGAAAAGGTTGACATTTTAAAGGATTCTTAGGTCGAAAAACCCAGGAAAGACTCAATGACTATAAGAGCAACTTTCCCATTACCATTCCAGATCATTCAGGCTTCAAAGATATTGTGTGTCTGTCCTTGCTAACATCTTCCAATTCTATTTTGATGCCCATTCACTCCTGGACTACCAGCTGAGAGTGAGACCTGGCTCATGAGAGCAGGGCCCAGCCACTGCTGCACACAGGCTTACGGGAATGACTTTCTAGCCTTTCCTAGAAGCAATTGCAATCAATCACCTAGAAATGAAGACTTCTAGGTCATTGCTAGTTCCCTGGGCCATCCAGCCTCCCCAAATGCTTCATAAAACTTCTAGTTTTCTAATATTTAAATTAAGGATTTCAATTATCTAATACTTAGCAACATTGCTTATGTTTCTCTAGATTTTTCTTTCCTACATGGACTCGATTGGAAAAACTTCTATATCAAATGTATATCTTAATTAAAGATAAGCTGTTTTAAGTACAGGAAAATTAAAAATTTTCAAAGTTAGCATTTTTCTCTCTGTTTCAAAGATGCAAATACCAGAAAGAGAGCAGTTAGACTAAAAGAAATATTTATGAGTATTTCCCTCTTGGTACTCCTTCCAGTGCTTCCTAATTAAGGACAAGCCAATACAGTATCATGTACCAATCTGGTATTTATTAACAAAGCTAGTCATGATTTTTAACTGATTATTGCTCAGAGGATCCTCCCCTCATTAATATAAATGATTAGGAGGAATAGTGCCAAATGTTTCAAATGGGAATTAACATGAGACTGCAAGGTATAATTATTTGAAAACACTAAGTACATCAAAGTATTAATTTGTGTGTGCATATATATGTGTCTATATATGTACTGTATTTGTATATTATCTAAAAATATTATGTGTGTGTGTACACACTCCATATATCAGCTTAAGTGCAACTTACAGATGGATGCATACTCGCTTTCTTATATTATACCCCGCAGCTAAAGAAAATAAGGCATCAAGTTGCAAAAGGATTACAAAATTCAGGGAACAAAAAAAAAAAAAAGAGAGATATTCACAGAGGATAACTTTGATAATATAGCCATTTAAGGCAAGGAGTCTCTGAACAATACACCATTGTAGGTAGAATATCATTCACAACCGTGTTGTACTGTTTTCCATTAGTGTCATAACTGTGTAATTTTCTCTCCTTTCCCCCTGCCATTTTTGTGCTTGTGTACATGTCTGTATCTGTCTCTGTGTGTATGCATTTGCTAGTGTGTAAGCATGTATACAGTCAGGCTGAATCACCACAGTCCAGCCAATAATTTACCCTGCATTTCAGATATTTGCAGTTATATTATACTTTTTTTCAGTGATTGTGACACCTCTGCAACTGTTTGGGGGGAGCCTCAAGTTGTTTGGAAAGCAGAACAGCAGGGTCAGAATATCAATCATAGAGGCAAATCAGGACTTATACCAGAAATAAGCTCTTGTTTCTTTCTCAGCTGTACTCTGCACTCATCTGGAAAAAGCACCTCTCTTTTCATCACCTTCTGAAACCGAGGCATGGGCTAGTTAGTAAGGTATAATGATTACAGTCCAAACAAGCTGAGGTGAGCTGCTACCAGTCTCAGAGCCAGGTGTAAGATTGGGCTAATACAGAGGGTGGCCAAATGTTGCTGCGAAGAAAGGCTTTGTCCAGTTTTTGGATCGAATTTCATCTTTCAGAAAGAAGTCACATGTGCTATGAACTGGAGAAGGAAATGATGGCTACAGACACAATTTAAATGGGGAGAGCAGGATGGATGGGACAGGTCTATGACTCATGTCATGTTGCAGGAATGTTTGCTGTACCTCGTAGTTGTAATGAAGGCTTAGCATTTTCATTCTCAGATGACTCTTCAGCTTTGAACTAGAGTCTCTAAAATGTATCCAGAGTGAAAAAAAAAAGACTAAATCTTATCACAGTATCACAGTATCACAGTATGTTTGGGATTGGAAGGGACCTCAAAAGATCATCTAGTCCAATCCCCCTGCTGGAGCAGGAACGCCTAGGTGAGGTCGCACAGGAAGGTGTCCAGGCGGGCTTTGAATGTCTCCAGGGAAGGAGACTCCACAACCTCCCTGGGTAGCCTGTTCCAGTGCTCTGTTACCCTCACTGAGAAGAAGTTCTTTCTCAAATTTAAGTGGAACCTCTTGTGTTCCAGCTTGATCCCATTGCCCCTTGTCCTATCATTGTTTGCCACTGAGAAGAGCCTGACTCCATCCTCATGGCACTCACCCTTTATATATTTATAAACATTAATAAGGTCACCCCTCAGTCTCCTCTTCTCCAAACTAAAGAGCCCCAGCTCCCTCAGCCTTTCTTCATAAGGGAGATGCTCCACTCCCTTAATCATCTTTGTTGCCCTACGCTGGACCCTCTCCAGCAGTTCCCTGTCCTTCTTGAACTGAGGGGCCCAGAACTGAACACAATATTCCAGATGGGGTCTCACCAGGGCGGAGTAGAGGGGAAGGAGGACCTCTCTCGATCTACTGACCACCCCCCTTGTAATACACCCAAGGATGCCATTAGCCTTCCTGGCCACAAGGGCACAGTGCTGGCTCATGGTCATCCTGTTGTCCACCAGGACCCCCAGGTCCCTTTCCCCTACACTGCTCTCTAATAGGTCATGCCCCAACCTATACTGGAACTTGGGATTGTTCCTGCCCAGATGCAGGACTCTACACTTTCCCTTGTTAAATTCCATCAGATTATCCCCCGCCCAACTCTCCAGCCTGTCCAGGTCCCGCTGGATGGCGGCACAGCCTTCTGGCGTGTCAGCCACTCCTCCCAGCTTAGTGTCATCAGCAAACTTGCTGATAGTACACTCAATTCCCTCGTCTAAATCATTAATGAATATATTGAATAATATTGGCCCCAGTACTGACCCCTGAGGCACTCCACTAGATACTGGCCTCCAACTGGACTTCGCACCATTGACCACCACTCTCTGGCTTCTCTCTTTAAGCCAGTTTGCAACCCACCTCACTACTCTATTGTCGAGACCACACCTCCTCAATTTAGCTGTGAGGATGCTGTGAGGGACTGTGTCAAAGGCTTTACTGAAGTCAAGGTAGACCACATCCACCGCTCTGCCATCATCCATCCACCTTGTTACATTCTCATAAAAGGCTATGAGGTTGGTCAAGCATGACTTACCCTTGGTAAAGCCATGCTGACTGCCCCTAATGACCGTCTTATCCCTGATGTGCCTTGAGATGGCACCAAGGATAAGCTGTTCCATTACTTTCCCAGGGACAGAGGTGAGGCTGACCGGTCTATAATTACCCGGGTCCTCCTTCTTGCCCTTTTTAAAGACTGGAGTGACATTTGCTTTCCTCCAATCCTCGGGCACCTCTATTCACATAGATTGTCAACCACAACTATGCAGGGGGATCTGTGTCTTGTGTATAAGAGCTGCTAAACTGGACCAGACCAACAATCCATGTATCTTGTCTTTCACTGCTGATGGTATCAGATGTTTAGGGAAGAAATGTAATAGAATGGTCATTCCCCAAATATACCATGCCTGCTCCCAGCATTTGGCAATTAATGTGTTCCATTTAGGTAGTTACATCAGGTCGTCATGTCTAATAATCCCAAAAGGAAAAACAGTAACTTTGTGTCTGACCTACATGGCTTCATCTATGATTTTTTTTCAAGCCATTTTGCTATTAGTCCCTGTAGTATTCTGTAGCACTCTGTCGCAATTTTGTGTGAAAACACAAGCAGCTGTCCTCTCTTCATTTTTAAATTGTTACCTAGTCTTTGCACTGATTGCCCCCTTAGTTCCTTTTCTTTGAATGTGTCTTCCATCTCCACCTTCTCAAAGCCATTCATGGCATAGTAGTATTTCCCTCTTTGGTTATGTTTTTCTGCCCATTTAAGCAGCCTAGTACTTGGAAGGTGGCAGTATATGGAAACTGTTATGTTAAAACAAACAACTTAATTAAAAAAAAAAAAAAGAAAAAAACACTTTTCAAATCATGCTCCCATTCACTCTCTCCTACATCATCAATAGTATTTACCTGCTATCTTAAAATATGCCGTGGAAGGTAGAGACTGGTTTTGTGTGTGCAGTAACAGGTATTATAGTCAGGCCTTTAAATACAACTGCAAAAAAGATGATAAAAGAAAATATTAGATAAATGTATGGAATAGTAGCACACATAGAAAAACATTTAGCAGTCTAACAGTCTAAACTGTTCTACTGTTAAAGAAATATGGGGTTCATAATGCTTGCTTTCATCAGCAAAGAAAGCCCTTTATGGGCTTACTTATGCAACACGCACTTGTGGTCATAACTGTATTTTAACCTTCAGGATTTCTAGTCCTCTAAATATCTAATTAGTACTGCTTTTTTAATGGTTTTATAAAAACATCTTGGCATGTGTGCACAGAATGGCCTAGTGCCAAAGTACCATAACATGCAGGAACAGTAATGACTATGTCTCTGCACTGACTCTCTGTGATAGTATATGAATGAAAAAAGATCAAATGAAAAGCTGACAGGACAGCTCACATTTCTGCTAGATCTCATGAACTCTACTCAGAATAAGAGTTCCATATCTTTGACTGGTCTTTGGGTTTTTTTAGATATAGAACATGTAATTTTTTTCCTTTTTTGCCTTTTCTCTCTTCATGTCATCCTTGATCTACACGTTGGTCATACATTACATGTTGGTCAAATCCTGTCACCCCTGTGAGAGCACTGCACAGTAAGAAGACCAAGGTATAAAAGTACCTTAGCAAAGGGACACTGTAGAGATCCTCAGAAGAGATTTTCTACAGCAGAGCACCTGAGAAGTTTGATTTTGCTCTGGAGCCACAGCCTAATGAATTGCATGGGATATTCAGCAGATGCAATTCCCACTACAGTCAGACAGTAGCAGAAGTTAAAGCACTGCTATATACTCAGCCAGGAGCCCTTTCTGTTCTTTGGTACCTTTTGCAAAGACCCCTTTTTTCTAAGCATCTGAACAATTTGAAAACCTAGGTTAATGAAGAAATCACAATAAAGGGTTAAGGTTTTGACCTAATGCTTCCTCCCACTTGTCCAAACTAGTCCTTACCCCCTTCTCAAAATCAAAGTCCGATGTTCTCCACTTCTGCTTCCTGGCAGATAATACATAGACTCTAACAAGTATATCTCACACACCAGCAAGGCCTAGCTAACAGAATGGTCCTTTGGTGCCCCTAGCAGTCCACATAATTTACAGTCACCCTCAGATTGCTCTAAATCATGGCAAGGGACAAAAGCTGGCTAATGATCAGTCAGTGAAAGGTGGCATCTTTGCTCACACCTCCCTCCCAATTAGCACTCCTTGCTCCTTGCCTGCAGCAGAAAATCTGGGCCTTTATATTATTTTCCCACAACAGCAGTCTCCATCATTAATTAGTGTATGGAAGCTCTGGAGATCCATTGGGAACAGAGAAAGAACATACTCATGACAGAGCTACTCGTGCTAACAACTCCAATTCCCCTCAAGCTGTCAGTGACACATCCTTGAGCTCCTGATGACCCTGTACAAGACCTTCCTTTGGACTCAGGGAAGGAAACAATGAGAAATACACTTCATGAAGCTTATGGCTTCCTGGCATATGATGGTATTATCTGTATCTAATGGGGTTCAAGCTGAGTCCAAATCCTTTACTGTAACTGAGGCACTGGTAATGATTCCATCTCATGTGTACTCTCTGTTGACTAGTAACGCACTTTAGCTTACAAAGATGTATCTTTCTCAGTAGGGACTTGATTTGGGTATGCCTTCTCTCTTTTCTTTACCCATTTTCCTAAAATTTCTGGGAGTGCGGTGTCTTTGAACCTTAAAATCACCATCAGCTGGCTTCCAATAAGAAGCTAGACAGACAAAAGCCAACCTGGGGAAAAAAAAATAAAAGCAAAGTAAATTTGAGAAAGGTCTGTTTTTGTGATTCAGTTTCAGTACAAATCTGGCTAGAATAGAGATTTCTAAAGAAACTTGGAAGTTATGATTATCTTTTAAACATATTGAAAAAACTATAGATAGGATTTGAAATTTTGAGATATCTGATGAAATTTTCTAAGGTTCATTATTAGCTAATAACATCACATTTACTTTCTGTATGATACCAGGTACAAGAAGATAGTATACATGTGGCAATCAAAACCACTATTAGTCATACATTAAGAAACAAGCAAGTTGTTTCCCACTAACAGTTTTCCAAATTTAAGTAGCTTTTGTACAGCTGTCAATATTGGTACAGATTTGCAAACAACCTTGCCCACCAAGGAACAGCTCAAGAATATATGATTTGTTTCCCCTGTAGTTTTATTACAGAAGGAAAGGGTCCTGACAAACTCAGTAACTGCTCAGTTCACAGCTGTAGTACCAGATGACGCACCTTGTACTGATTAGGCTCCCAAAGTCCTAGTTTGACATCCAGTTGGTTCCGTTTAAATCTGCAAATGGTGTGAGGTCAGGCCTTTGGCTGTTGTAAAGTGTTGATCAGTAATCTGAGGGGGGATATCCCCAGGATATTAAATCTATTGACCTATTGACACAAAATCTCTGATGGTTGAAAAGAGCTGTCAGTCACAAGCAGTGGAGTCTCTACTAAGCCGGATATGAAGTAAAACAAGCACATTTTTGGACTATTCCCTAACAGTATACCTGTTCAGATTTTTTATTGACCTTGAACACAGGTTAACTCTTATGATAAGGGTCTGCCAGTTAAAGTCAGTCATCAGCCCAGATCACAAGGGAAATTTAAATCTAAACATCAACTTAATTATTCAAAAGTTAAATAATGCTTCTGGCATCAAAAAGTTCCAAATAAAATTCTGTTTTTTTCTAGTCACATTCTTTCCCATTTTTGTCCCATTAATGAAAAGCACATACCTAATGTGTCTGGTCTGGTATTATCACATACAGAATGTCACCTTCAGTCCCCCTCTGTCTGTTATCTAAGCATATATGTCACTGGGCATATATGCCACTACCCTCCTCTACATCTGTACAGGATTGAAAAAGAAAGTTCTGTATCTTATGTAAACACCCATATGGAGGGCTGCAGATGAGAGAAGGATGGAGAAGTATTAAGGACCAGGTAAAAAGAAAATGTAGAGAAAGCAAAATATGTCAGCTGCCTTTTAAAATATAGAAAGTTAAATCTAATTGATTCCAAATCAGTATGCATTTTATTCCAGCAATATCTATTGCCATATGGGACTTTTAAATACTGGATTTGGAAAGGAAATAAAAGAACACAAGGTAGCCTAGCTAAAAACGCACCAGAAGTATGAAGACAGCAGCCCAGTCTGTTACTTGATATTCAGACCTTCTCAAAACTTTACTGGGATTTATTTCTTCTTGGGGATTCTATACTGCTATGATCAAACACTTGACAGCCATTTTGAAGTAATTTTGCATTATTTCCATACTGAAGAAGTATTAAACATAAGATTCCAAGAAACTAGTCAGACTGTGCATTTGGCTATTTTCTCCAGCATAAACACCTGAACCAAGGCCCCCAAGTATGGTACAATAAAATACTATTCTTCTGTATTTTCTTTTCCTCATAGAAAATTCAAAGCTTTTTATGTTTTCATATTTGTTACACATTTGGATCAAATATCTTTTGAATATGTAGAAGAAAACAATGAACAACAATATTTTTGAGTGCATTTGGTGATGAGTATTCAGGTACATCTACCTATCTTGCGATGCATTTAAATTCTCTTCTTGAACAGTTTAGAATAAATAGGGCTTTTGGCATTCTGTCTGGAGTTAAAAAATACACGAATCAAGTAAAAGTGTGTTAAAAAATAGAGTACAAATGTGAAATAACAGAATACATTTAAAAAGGAGGAAACGATATAGCCTAACTGCAAATGAGTCATCTTAATGGCATGAAAAGAAGAAAAACATACATGAATTTGGCATTACACTCAGCATCACAATTGTTCTAGTAAGAAAGAAAGGGGAGAGCAACTGACTTCAGATGGCTAAGTGCTGCTTATTAGCAGGGAAACAAGTACCCTACTTTGTAAAAGTTACATTTTTATAACATTTTGGTGCTTTTCAGCTGATAAATGTAAATATTAATCATTGTCTTTCAAACTACTACACTAAATTTCTATTTCACTTGTATCCCAGAGCGAGGCACTTACATAGAAACAATTGCACTCTGTTCATTAATTTGAAACCATTCTGCAGTGATTAACATGTGAAGTCTGCCAAAGCATTTTCAAGGTTGTTTTTGCACTTTTGTGTGTGTGGTTAGAATCACTAGAAAATGCTGTAGGTAACTCTGAACATTGTGTAACACTGAAATATCTTTATCCTTCTTTAAACCCAATGTAAAAAGGTTTTTTGAAGTATAAGCATGCCTCATATAAAGAATAGAAAATCTATTTGTCTTTTCATTTCAGGGGATGCATTACTATCTCAGGAGCATCTTTAAAGTTGACATACAAAGAATTTACAAGGAGTTAGTTTTACGTAGTTTGTGATGAATGAAGAACGCCAAAAGGTTTACGTAATTCTTGTTACATGAGGATTTTTTTTTTCTTTGAGATATTTTAAATGTCAGTTTTGGTCTTCCTGTATTTTAATCACTGAACTGATTAGTGATTTAAAAATACATATCAGCATAGTTGAAGAGAGTGGAGAAAGAAGAAACATTTTAAACTTAGTGTCTCCAAAAGGTTATACTGCAGTACAGCTCATTGATGTTAGTAAAATACTGGAAAAAGTAACATGAATTATCACTAAAAGTTCTTATCTTCCTTGATTAATTCCTCCCTTTATCTTTTTGACTGTTATGATGTCATCACTTCACCAGCATTTCAGGCATACATCACAGTAAAAGGAGTTGCATATATCACAGGAAAAAGAAGGAACACAGAGGGAAAAAAAGAAAAAAAAAAAGAGCAAAAGAAAAAACAAAACAAACAACCCACAACTGTCAAGCCTTTTTACATTTAATGAAGTACTAAAAATATAATCTGAGCTCACGTTCACTTTTTCCTTTTTTATCTTTAAATCACTCTTCAAAAAACTCCAAACCTACTGTTTAATGGATAAAGATATGATCTCAAAAAGTTCAGTTTTAAGGAGCTTTGTAACCAATAGCCTTCTTTCTAATTAGAGATGGCCTGAAGAGTTATGACACTGATTTGCAACAGCAAAAGATGTGCCAATTCATATTCAATTCTGTTTAACCAAGCATGTTATGCATGATGTGCAAGAGAGTCACCTTGCTCCTTTACATCAACACCTGGAACAGGTATGGAGGTAGCATGCTTAGACATTGGCAAGGAAGGAGCATCCTGTCTTATTTTATAAGGTCCCCATCTGTCCATCTTGGAAGCAACAGCATATCATGTTTGGCATGGACCCTAGTTTGAGGACTGCAATGAGGATGTCCTATGCAGCCAACCGAGAGTTCGTTTTATCTATTTTCTGCATGTCTGCAGCCAGGATCCTGATGCCTACTGGCCTGAATACCTCCTAGCAATTTACTTCATAGTCACTACTTAAGATGATGCACTTGTGAAGTAAAAGACCATCACGATGAGATAGAGAGGCAAGGTAAATAACATCCAGAGAGATCATGAACCTTTCAGAAATGCAGGGGACTAGTGTTGTTCTTGTTGCTTGTTTTCACAGTCATATAAAATATTTTCACGATATGTATAAAACTAAGTTAATCACTTTGGAAGGTTTTGCAGATAAAGGTCTACAGCTGTGAAAAGTACTGCAGCTTTGGGAAGAGATGCATTGACAAAACTGTGTGAAGACACCTTTGCGTAAACTCATGCCCATAATATTCTAGGTCCTAGCTGATGCTACCCAATGTGTAAATGCTGCAGATCCCATCTTCTTGCCTGTCTTAGTACTTTGAACAAATCAGAATACAAGTGTATGCTTCTTGACTGTTTTAGTTTCATACTATTACTTTATCCCCAAGTACCACCTAAAAACCTCTCTAGCTGAAGCCATATCAGCATCAATAACTTAGAAAGAACTGCCTACTACTTTTTCCAAGCTATGAATCTGTTTTAAGAAAGAAGTCGTTGATATGAATTTCCTGGATTATTTTCATTATCTTTAACATTAACAGACAGAGAGGTAGAGAAGGAAGATAGCTCAGTCCTCTAACCACCTCCCACTTAGACTTGTTTCAGCAGGGTACGTCACAGTCCTCAGTGGAATACCTATAGATTTATGTGATTATGAGTGGGGACTGCGTGCCTCTGATCATGAAGACAAATTTCTTTAAATGGCAGCCTTTCTGGGATCTAAGACCCTAGGTTTGCATTTGGAAAGGCTTACCCTGGAGAAGGTAAGGGTGAAAAGGACAACAATGCATTACCTTCCTTTCCACCAGCTACTGACCTTCACCTCTCATGTATCCTCCTGAAGCTGGACATAAATGCAGCACTGGTTCATTTACTCTGAGCTATACTCTGCTCCTTCTCCACCCTACCAAGCTGTTTGTGGTTGCTCGCTGGAGCCATCTTGCGTGTATTTGCCACCAGCTGCTTCCCACAACCCCGTTGCTCCCCTACCCACCTCCAGAGTGTTGCACCACACTGCAGGAGCCCACAATGCCATTTGCCAACACCATCTGCTGGACCTCCTGAGCCAAGATTATCTCTTCCTAAACCCACACCCTTTCTATCAGGGTTTCAAAGCCTGCAAACAAGAGGTCACAATCTGAAAATAAAGGCTCCAAAAATCTGAAGCTGCTGTTCCTATTCCCAGCCTCTTTTCTTTTTCCTTCCAGCTCACAAGCATCCTCCTCATCTTGCAGTTATTGTCCTGGGGGAAAAAGAAAATTCCAGTACAACTTTTGGCTGCTATTTTAAGCACACAGCCAGCCACATTATAGCTTTGTTATAGTCCTAATTATGTCTTCTCCCTCTCCAGATTGTCCCAGTCCAAAGAACTGAAACTAAAGAGCCATATGGTGGACATGTATACTTATACCTGAATCCCAGTCTCTCCCTTGGAAAGTCTTTTAATGGAATTTAGAAGTTGCCTATTCCTGTATCTCATGCTTGTGAGATACTGACTGCTCCCTACACATGATTAACCTCCAGAAATCTCTTATTTACACATTTCTCCCTTTCATATCTAAAGAATTTGCATTGGATTGACCCATCCTAGCAGTACTAAAGAATTTCAGTCTTCCTCTAAATTGCAAGTCACTCTGGTGTGTTTATTGCCATTCCTTCTTTGCTTGGTAAAAAAAGCTTGCAACCCTAGGTTTCACCACATTTTGCAGTAGAAATGTTCCTCTGGGCCCCTCATACACCTGTCAAGGATCACAGTCCTTCCACATCTGCGCTGAGCACAAGGACAGCTTTCTGACTCCATTTATGAGGAGAAAGCCTACGAAAACTGTGGTTTACGTGGAAAAAATTCAGATTACTACACTGAAACCATGAAGGTCTTTGTTCCGTTTTCAGTTCAAATAGATCTGAAAATGCAAAGAGTAATTTTTTCCTTTGTGAACCATGTTTTCCAGTGGTTTTGGTGTGCTGCTGGAGAAAAGATAGGGGAGCAGAATGCCCAAGTTCTGCTTTTGTTTTTGACTCACAGTCAGCTGCATGATTTTCTCAGTTCCCTGAGTCAAAGCATTCCTCAGTTTAGCAATTTGCAAAGTTGGTACAATAACAGTGATGTATCTGCAGGAATGAAGAGAGGACAAGCAGCTGTTTTCAAAAGACTTCAACACTGGCAAAAGAAAAAAAGCGGATAGCTTCTTTCAAATTAAAAATGTGATAGATTATTCACGTATCTATATAAAAAATGAAGCCATGAATCTACTTGCAAGTGAGCCACTCCTATGTGAACCCTGCACTCTGTTTATAAGGCACATTGTTTCTTTTATAAAACCTACAGAAGCCAGACTTTGGTTTGAATATAATAAAATTGCAGAAACAGCAGAAGCTGGCCATGTAACTCCTATTTTAATGAATACCTAAAGTAACAGTCCTCTAAGCCATTGTGTCATCTTTCAGCTCCTGTCCCTCCCTCCCCCTTTCTGCACCAAACTCGAGGAAAAGAAAAACTGATTGGCAGGTACTGTATCTGGCGTGAATAACCACGACTATATATCTTGTCAAAAATCAGCATGTACTTTAAAAAAGAAGAAAGTAAAATATGAAGATAAGAGGAATAATCTGAGGCTCTCCCATATTCTCATTCAAATTTTTCTATTTAGATTTCACTATATTTCCTTTTTTAACCTTCCCCTGCAGGTCTTTATATATAGGACAAAAAAATCCACTTCTGTCATTTAAAGCATGATGAAAGTACCAAAGAAAAATCTATTTTCAGCTGTTTCTCGTTAGAGCACTTTTTTGCCACTGTGATGAAAGTCAATGCAAAGAAAGAAAGACGAATCACTGATGAAGATGAAGAAGCATTTCTGATCAGCCATCTGTTCAACCAATTAAACCCCTCGCAAATAAAGTTGTGTATACGTATATAGCTAACTCATAAAGATATACATATCCATGTGTACACTGGCGTGCAAACACACACATATAAATACCGTGTAAAGTCTACTTTGCATATACTAAACTCTGCTTACATGCTGAGCATAGCTAATTAAATGCACACATAGAGAAACACTGCAAATGTGGAATAGAATTTGGCCCCATTGGAGAACAAAGCCTTCTCTATTAGCATCCTTTTCTCTTAATGGTCCTTATGCAGTAAAAATAAAGTCCAAACACTATAATTTCACTCCCAGAAAAGTTACAAATACTGTAGGTATCTTTAGAAACAGCTGCAAAAGTGGATTCACTTCTGACAAGATTGGTGTTAATTACCAGTAAGGACTTCAGTATAATACTATTTAAATCATTTTAAATTATCCCTCTCAAAAATTAATTTTTCATCAAAGATTACACAAAAAAAATCATGATATCATCTCTGCAGCTGCGATTTAGTAATAATTTCATCTATTATTACCAATGTCAGTTAGATAAAAGAAAAATGGCATCCTACTGTGCTGATTCCAGCATAGGCCATATATAGAAATTTTTAACTATCACTTATAATCGCCTTGATGAGCTTAAACCTCCTCTCAATTAACACCCTAAATGACACTGAGACATCTTAATGGAGGATGTAAGTAAAGGAAAAAGACTTTAATCAAAGAATAAAAAGAGAAGTGCCAAGCAAAAGGAGGAAGTCTGGTGCACCTCTCAGTGTCCAATCACACTGAGGTCCTTCATCTTGTCTTGAACTTCTTGTCATCTTTATACTGTGACTGTAACTTCACAGCAGCCCCAAGAAGGAAAAAGAAAAAAAAAAGTGTGCATGCTCTTATCTGCAGATTGCATCCATGTCTGAGAAAACCAGTGGGGGCATACACCGAGCAGGCAAATTCAGATTAAATGAATGTGAAGAGAGATTGTGAAAAATAAAATGAATATAAATTACAATAAACTTTACTCCATTTTGGTTTCTACTGCAATAATGGTTCATGGCCAGTCTTAAAGACTGGAATATAGTGATTCATATTCTCTTTGATAAACCCTGAAAGAGCATGTTCTGATCCTAACATCCTGATCTGAATAGAAGTTTTGTTTTCACAACGAAGAGGTAATTATACTTTTAAAGATCTCAGTTACCAGACAACCACATAAATATTTCCTTAAATGGTATCTACAGTTGATATTATTAAGGGCATTCTTGTCTCTTTTAGCATACCTCTAAGACTCCTATTACAAGAATTTAAATGTATACGCACATCAGGTGTTTGTGATAGCACTCTTCAAATTTCAGGAGGGTCGAGAACTAAGTCTCTGTCTAGTGTTTCCCAAACTTGTGAACTCAACTTTCTAGCCATCAGAGTAACCACACAGATGTAGTAAGCTGATAATCTTTGGCTAACCTCTGCAGACCTCTCACTATATCTTTGTACAAAACCACTGGGCACTGACTACAGTCTGGGAACCACTGGTTTAAACTGCATGTGGCTGAAGGGACGGGTAGCGGATGGTTTTGCCCTGTTAGGTGGCTCATCAACAATCTGGCAGCTCTAACAGGGAGAAAAAGCTTCAGGAAGTGTGGTCACAAGTACCTCTGAGGGTCTTTGGAAGGTGCTAAGAGTGCCTGGGAGCCATACATCTCTGCTATAATAGCTAATGTGGCTGTTGGGTTTTGAAGTATCGAAACAACAAATATAAGTTCTGTTTGCTGTAGATGTTCCCATGCCTGTAATTCAGAATATATATATCTATTGTTTCATGGCCTGATATTTTTTCAGTTAATTCACTCATAATTAGAAACAAATTAATATCTCTGGGTGCATTAATAGTAAAAAAAATCTAATTAAAATGAACCGTGGTATTTCATTTCTTTCAAGTGTTTGTTTGCCGGTTAGAGCTTCACAAACTGTTAGCTACAAATAATACCAGTTGAAGATTCAGCTTATTTTGCTTAACATATAATTTGAAAATAGATTTTGCTTTTATTTGTCATAGGTATTTGTTAAATAGTTTACCCAGCCATTTTAGCTTGTGGGTTGTTTGCTTCAGCTTTTCGCTAGTCGCTCCTATTCTGGTGCTAAGCACACAGTGTTTATGACACACAAAGTACTGGTAAAAGAGCCCCTCAGGTAAAGGTAAGAAATACTCCAACCTCTGCTCCATGACAGGCATATTATCCACTAAATTTAGTCACCGCTGTTATAGAGAAATTGATCAAACCCAGGGAATTATTTCTCCTCCCATGCTGGATGATTTTAGATGCATGAATATTACAAAGCAACTGATAATAAGCAATGGACTGTGTATTTTTAGGCAGAAATTTGCAGATGTACAGTGATTTGTATTAATATCTGTGCAACTTTCAGGATTCACAAATATTACCCTGCCATGGGGCAGCTGTCTGAATATTTCCAACTAAAGAGCTGTGACTCGCAAAAAAAGCAACCTTCTAACATTCACTCTCCGAACTGGTTTTTGCTCAGTTTTTTTTTAACTCCATTTGGACTTCTAGCCAAACACATTTTTTCTCCAATTAAAATTTAAGGAGTGTTGATTTTGTGTACATAACACACAAGGTAGAAGCGAAGTAATGCACGTAATTTAAAAAAATCCCTAAGTCTTCATGAATTGGAAGGTTGACCATCTATCAGTTTACAGGAAAAAATGAAGCTAATATTTTTACAGAAAGAAAATATTTTGCATGGAAAAGAAGTGTCACTTTCTGCAACTGCTGCTCTAACAAAGACTGCTGTACGGTCCGCTGCTGAATTCTGAGAACACCAGACAACAGACACTTTTCTGTGTGATCAAGGAAATGCTTATTTTCTTATCGAGCAGAAGAACTCTGAGTACACTGCTTTTAACTTGGTCTCCATTTCGCTGTTTTACCAGTATGATTATCACTTCTGTTGATTACAAGCCTGGAAAAAAAAAAAAAAAAAAAACACGCACAAAAATAAACCCCACACATCTTTTCTGATCAAAATGTCTGTGGCAACAAGGAGCCTAAGGCAGACTTGGTAATGCTGATATCAAAAGGAAGTCCTTTTCCTGGAACTGAGTTTGAGCTGCCTCAGAAAGTGACTCTCATAAACTACATCTCTTCAGAGGGATAGGAGAGTGCCAGTCAAGCCACACCGAGAAATACTTTCAAGTGCAGACAAGTCTAAGAGCTCCGATATTGAGAATCAGTTAAACGAATGCACATTTCAGTGGGGATGGACATTCTTGCACCAGTTTATCATCTTGTGACCCAGGTTTAAGCCAGCATTAGGAAGTTTTGCAAGACAGTTAGATCAATCTAATGGTGACAGAAAAAGAATGTTTCTGCTCATATCCCTTGCTCTCAGATGTACGCTGCTGCTGCTTGCTTTGCAGAGACGCTGGTGTTCATCTGCTCTCTACGCTAACCAATTTAGCTCACCAAACTGGCATAAAATGGTGTATTGTTATTTGCTGCATTCATTTTCTGCCTGTATAGTGAGCTGAAGTAGCTTATTGGAGCATTAAACAAACTCCAGAGCTAGCATGAGAAGGAGGGAGGAAGACGGGTTGTTTAAGTATCAGCAGGATTTTAGGATTGTCCTCTAGGGAAATCACCCCCTTAAAGAGTGTTATGACACTGTACTTGGAGTTATCACTTTGGCCATGTCAGAACTATTGTTCTGACCAAATACAGGGTTGTCTAGTAAGAATAAAAACAAGACTTGCACAAAAATAGCTGATTTTTCAGGGTAGGAATAAACTACACAGAGAAATACACTAGCCTGGAAATCAAGTTTGCTGGCACTGTTGTGTTGATTAAGATTGTGAAGAAGAAAAACAAAACAACAACAACAACAAGACAAAGAGCAAGCAAACCACACTTCTGGCTCCTAACCAGCATTGCTATGGCAGCAACTCCCATGACGTATATGCCCTTTTATCTACAAAAGTGTACTTTTGCCCTATACTTATCCTGTTCAGGAAACTGTACCAGTTTATCAGCTTTTTGTGCCCGTGTAAACTTAGCCTTCAATGGAAGTATCTGACAGTCTAGCTATATCACAAGCCCTTTCTAGCTAGGATATGGTCATAACAGAAACCTTTTGGCTCTTGATTATGAAGAAAGTCTATAATTCAGTAAATGCCCTGCCATGAAGTTGCACAGCTGCCATGAGGGTACTATTTCTGCTTTTTCAGTCACCGTCTTTCCAAACCAAACAGAAATTCTGCATGTGCTGTGAATAACAATAAATTAAGAAAAAACAACCCTATTCAAAATTACTATGATGCATTTGTGTCCTTTATTTTTTTTGCCTTCAATAAAGGAGTTCACTCTAAAATCCCCAACATTCTGCAATTGCTTGAGAGCCAGGACAGCTCTCAAGCCAGGTCTAAATTATAAAGTGTTGTTGACAAAGCTGTTTCAGTCACAAGCGTGAAAAAATCACACCCTTAATTGATATAGATAAGCCAGCAACACCCTCGGTATAGATGCAAGAATCCCTTTGCTGGCATGGCTTATGTCACTCAAAAAAGGTAGCTGAAGAATAAAGACTCCTTTTGCCAATATGTGTTTTTCCTCTGGTACAGCTCAGCCAACAAAACCCATGTATCATGGATCAATGATTCTCAAATTTTCTGTAGTCGAGTTTTGCTTGGGAAAATTGGCAATGTGCAACACCTCCCTGCATCCAGCTGCCTTCCCCCAAATTGTGCTTTTACTTCCAATTTGATTCCTGTCTCTCTGGCATTTATTCTATGGCTACCCTCTCTCCCTCTCACCTCATGAGTCCTCTACCTTTTATGGGGCTGTTTCTGTCTAGAGTCACTCAGATATGGTCGCCTTATGTCGCCCGGTACTTCTGCTTCTGGCTGAACTGTCTGGTTGGGAAACTTTGGTGTAAACTGTTACACATCTGGTCAAAATGAAAGCAAGGAAAGACTTTCCATTTTGCCATTTGGTTTTGTCACTATCACCACTGATAATCACTGAATCTCAGGATGGTTGAGACTGGCCAGTGACCTCTGGAGATCATCCAGTCTAACCTCATGGTCAAAGCAAAGTGAACAAGAGCAGGTTGCTCAGGATCTTGTCCCATCAGGTTTGGAATACCTCCAAGGATGGAGACAATGGAAAACTCCATGTTAGAACCAGTATGATTTGAAACATTTCCCCATAGAAAAAATTTCAAAGTCTGCACAGGCTCCAGCAGGTTTTTCTCATCTGTTAATATTCTAATACCATGTAGCTGGCAGAGAGACAACTACAGATACAGAACATTCATAGGAAAACAAGCAAACAAACAAACCAACAACAACAAAACCAGAAACTGAAGATGCTATTCTGAAAAAAAAAGACATTTAAAAAGCAGGTATCATTTGTGGGGTTAAAATTGACAAATTTTCTGTGGTTGCTCTATCTTTCTGCATAGTTCTGAGTAACAGGAAGACTGTGCCCTCTGTTTTTTTATATTGAGGTTGTTACTTGGCCCCTAACAAATTTGAATCTACAAATACTTTAGGCAATGTGAACAGGTATAGCAGGAAGAACTGATTCTTATTTTGCATTTGAGATTGACACTCGTATTTCTAGTGAGTAGACTGAGGTTATTCTTATTTTATATAGCAGATTCAAAAATTTACCAATTGCTTAGAAGTACAAGGAATCCAGTGTGAAATACACAGAGTTGTCTCTAGGTTGTAGACGTAGCCTTACAAAGACATGTTTATCCTCTACTGCCTCTATTTTCTTTAAATTCTTCTCAAAGGGATAGCTTGCCAGACACACCCTAAGCCACTTTAGGTTCATTTAACTGAAGATTTAATCTTGCAGAATGGAATCCTCCCACACTGTATCTTATGCTTGGATGGATCTATAGCTAACTGGACAAGTGCAAGGATGAATTATAATGCATCAGTATATTAGCAAGTGCTGCCTTCACATATAACTTTCTGAAGATAACTCTGGCCTATAATGATGCTTCATTTACTTTGAAGTTAAATACAGTACTTCACTGATGTCCATAGAGTTACATTAGTTTCTTTAAAAAAGGCAAATTAAAAGAAGCTCTGCAAAGCCAAGTATAAGGGAACAATATTGTGTATTGTTGTCTGAAACTGTTTCTTCTACCTTAGAAGTAGAAGGGTGGTAATATAATTTAACAATAACGTTATCTTAATATTTATATGAGGAACTGACTGAGTAACTATTACTCAGAATCTAACTTTAGAAGCATTGTTTGTAAGTAAGTAAGAAAGAAGAATGTTCTTAATTTTGTCTTCAAAATTAATGGAACTATGTGGAATCATTCTTCTGTCTCTCTTATTCATGCCTCAATATTATAGCAATCTAACAACAACATATCTTTAATGTACATATACATTAGAGAATTTCTTCCCGAAAGACCACAAAGCTCTGTGTAGATGATGAAAGTTCTTTAGCTACTCCTGAAAATCACTACCACCAGAGGTGAAACAGAGCAAGTACTTAATACATAAAAAAGTATGACTTTAATTGAAGAAAAATATTGTAACCAATTGCAATTTCAGGGAACGTAAATAGGGGTTATAATCACCCAGTCAGTAGCTGATTAAGATTCCAGTCTGTCAGCTGTGAAATCTTTAGTGTTTGTAAGTGGCTAGGAACAAGTTAACATTTTATTCAAAAGGTGATACCTTGACAAACAGCATAGTCTTCCCAAGAAATCAGTGGCAGCCATCATTGGCTGAAATCCTAATACCGCACAAGTTCAAGTTTGGGATTTTCCATCTCTCTTGCCCCTAGACCTCCTTCTTCCTTTGAAACACTAGATTTAGAAAGAAATCTGACAAGGCAAGAATAGAAAGTGTTTGGTACAGATAAACTAACCCTATACCTGCAGGATCCCTGAAAACAGCATGAGTTTCCCACGCCGACCACATTAGTGATGAAGTCATAACAGCATTGTTATGTTTACAATATTTTTCTCTGCCCATCAACTATTCATATAGACTATTTTTCTCATTAAAATTCTCAGCAGCAATTGAGAACTGCAAAATTCAGCTTAGGTGAATGACAAAATAGGCTTGAAATGACTTTGGACATTTTCTAGAACCTGAGTCTCAGTTCTGGTTTGTCCTTAGGATCATTCCTTAGCAATCGCAAAATGACCTTAATATGTACTACAAATATTCAGCCTTTATAGCTACATAGTGCTCTTCCTCTCCGTCACAATAAAAAAAAAAAAAAAAAGGTAAGACAAATAAAAAGCCTTGGTCTTAACTGTGTCAGCAGCAGAGTTGCTAAAGCATCACCAAAGCTTCTCCCTGAAGGTGAGAAACTGCAAAACCAGCCTAAGGGCAGCTGTTTCTCCAGGAACAGCACAGGACTGTCACAGAGGTCATAATCCAGGGCATGTTCATATGTCTTCCATGCCCTTTTAATGCTTCTTGTGAAAAGACAGGCACTCAGCAAAAGGTTGCACCAACAGCAGGTCAACGAAAGCTGTGCTGCCTTCCAATAATTTTAATGCTAGATCATGATTGAATAAGACATTAGGTGGACTGCAAAGTATAGCATGACACTGCCCTACTGTTAAGCTTTAATTAGTTAAGGCAGCATAGAGCCTCCTTGGAACAAGATGCTCATATTTCTTAGAAAGGCAGACACTCGTTTATAGAAATATGAATTAGGAATAACTTTCTTTATATTGAAGACAAAGGCAGGGGAGGGAACTAGGGCATGAAATCCTCACAGGACAGCTCTTGAGCCTTCTCTCCTAGGTGGTGTTTGAAATGTAAGTACTCCCTGAAGAACAGCAACAAGTACAAGTCTAGATACAATAGCATAGGTACCAGGGGGTGCTGTACCCTGTATGACACAAGTGCAGCATATCCAACAAGAAGGAGAAAAAAGATTAAAATTGCTTGTGTTTTACTATTTCCTGCCTCTGCCACTGATGTTTTGTGAGATCTTTAGTAATGCACTTCACTCCCTACCAAAACCGAAAATAAAATTTTAGTGTCATAAATGTACTGGGTATTTTAACTATCTGCAAAAGTATTTTGATCTGTGGATTGAAAGTCATAAACAAAAATGAATCTCAGGGCTGCATACAGGAGAAACACATGGTGGGAGAGGCTGGAGGGAGAATTAAATATTGACTTTACTAATTATGGGAAGATCTCCTGCAACAAACTGACAGTGGTGACATGTTCCTGCCTCAGACAAGGAGCACTGCATAAAAAATGTTGCCCAATAGTGTTATGGCACAAAGTGTTAACACATTCTTACAGAAAAACTTTGCATTCAGTTTCTGTATTGGAATTTGAAGTCTATGGATACACAGAATGGAACCATTTCAAATGAACAGAGGAGTTTATCCTAAGTATAGTCACTTCAGTTAAAAAAATGAATGGGTTTGCAGGCACGTGGTGAAGAATAGTTAGAAATGACTGGAGTACTCTTCAGATTATTGAATCAATCTAGGAAATCTAAATTGGTCTGCAGTGCCCATGCCCAGAGTACCCTATTCACTTCCAAAATGAAGTGCACTTAAAAAAAAAAAAAAAAAAAAAAAAAAAAAAAAAAAAAAAAAGTGAAGCATTGCATTTGAAAGGATCAGAGTTCTGGCCATGCACTATGCAGAACAATTTAAAATTACTGGAGCACTTCAGTTTGGGGGTTTTTTTTTACAAACACTTCTTTTTGGAAGCAAATCAAAAAGCATTCTATCATGTAGGCAAACTTATGAACAATTTAAAAATTGAAACTTATGTAATATAAAAGGAGAATAATTAAAATAATAACACTAACCCCTTCTTGCCCTGAAACCTGCTGAAAGTGAAAGGAAGATGGAGAAAAAATAGGCAAGAGAGGAAAAAATTCATACCTTTGAGGATTAAAAAGAATTGTAGGGACATCTCTGACCTGGTCTGTATACTTTGTAGCGATCCACGAATCAATACACCACTGGAGCAAGAGGTTGATTTTGGGAGGAGACCATGGTGACTCTATCTCCTCACCTTTGCTACATGAACTCCCTCCTTCCTGGTTGTATCTGAGTGTCTGCTTCCTTAACAGTCACACTTGCCCAGGACTGTTTAACAACTCTTTTTGTATAGATTTTTCTTTCTTGGTGAGAGACATCTTACACGAGCCGATTCTAAAGATTTTGTTGTGATTTAGTCAGGGTTAAAGCTCCAGTTCTTTAGTGTGTAGGACTAGGGGCAATTTCAGTTTTAAGTTAACATGAAAGACTGTTTTCTAGCCCCTATAGTTGATGACAGAACTTGGAATGCATCCCCAGAAAACTATGGACTCCAAATCCCAGCAGGCAAGTAGAAACATCTCCCCCTTCTCACCCCTCCCCATGCAAACCAAATTATTTTTAAAGCTCAGTATTTAGAAACCATCTTTGCAACTGTGGAACATTTGGGTCTGGCAATCTCCCTTTGCTTTGCCTCCTTCCTGGTATGCAACATTTCCTCCCGAGCTAAGATTATACCAAGAACCACAAGAGGGTCCCTGATTCAACCTACACTGAGTTGGAGGCAGCGAGATGAGACTGGAGCCAGGAGCTGAGCTTCCCTGAGCATTGAGGCAGAGGCATTGCCCCTCCTGGAGCGGCTGCTGAGGGCGAAGGCACAGGTTGGCATCTCGCCGCCGCATGGGGAGAAATCCAGGGAGGGTTTATGTCTGTGGGACCGAGGAATGCTGTGGGCCTCACTTCGAGGAAAGAAAGAGAGTCAGCTTCGCTGCCAACAAAATTAGGGCTCTCTTCCAGCATTCAGAAATGTACATACTTTTATGTATTTGCCACATGGCTTTGCTGTACAGCAGCACATGTGTTGTGGCTGTGCAATGCTGAGGGAAAAGAGCACCCAAATTGAAGGGTGTTGCGGCTGGGGAGGTGGCTCTGGCTGGTACTGGGTGGATGGTAGTACCTAAGGGAGGGAGAGATAACTAGTAATACTCATCTTCTGCCTGCAAAAGAAAGGGTTTGTACCTGATCACTTTTGTGCAAGAGCAGGAGACTCATCATCAGCACTGATCAGAGGTTCTTGGGAACTCCTAGTCTTCATTTTCTTTTCCTGATTTTGTTATTGTGTGTACGTGCCCTGGTGCTGTTCTCTGCAGCACAAAAGCCTTAATGGACACCAGGACCTATTGAACCAGGCAACAAAACCATAGGAGATGATCATAAAGAGCTAACATTGAAATCTAACAACAGGGGCAAAGGGTAGAAGGAATGAAACATTATTATTCCAGTCTCAGGTCCCTGAAGTCCCACACCAGTGTCTTAACTATAAAAGACATCCCTCCTCCTATGACTTTAGTCAACAGGGAAACAACAATTGAAAAATCAGATCCTGTTTTCCCACTGCTCTCCTGAAAACAATCCCTGCATACATCTGAGCTTAAGAGAAGAAATTACATAAAAGGGGTTGTTCTTGCCTATGGTTCATGAACAGCCTTGGAAAACAAGGAAGCAATTTAGGGAGAGTCAGTTACGAATGCAAAAGAAGGTTTTCCTTGCCGTGGCCACAACCAGTATTTGCTTAGCAGAGAAGCAGGTGACACAAGACAATCTGCATGCAGTGGAAGGCTGATAGAAAGCTTGTTTGTGCTCAGTGCATTAGAGAAGTTGTTCGGGAACAGTTACGTAAAGATTAGCCCTGTAACGCTGCCAAGTACTTTGTGTTATTATGTGCTGTGTTTGTGCCAGGCAGCCCCACATGTCAGAGCTGCCTCATAGGGCAGTTTTAACATGCACACCCGCATTTTCAGAGTGCTTGGAAGAACAAGAAAGCCACGGAGGAACCAACTCTGACCTCATTCGCATGGCTGCCACTGCTGATTCCCGTCAGCTTGTACCTGCCTGAGTACAACCAGTGTAGAGCCGGAGAGGCACATCCACTGCATTTTGGAGACGGCTGTCCTCGCTTCCCCTCCTCCCCCTGACCCATCATGTTCCCTCAGCGAATCCCAGCTGCATGGATTAAAAAAAAGTAGCAACTCAACCATGTGGGAGCATACAAATTTAATGTCGGCTAAATAGGAAGGCTGTCTAAATAACACAATGATTGGAGTTATGCAGGTCATAAGTCTAGGGAGTAAGTAGCTCAGAGTGTTTCTTTTCTTTTCTCCCTTGCTTCGTTTTCTTCACTGAAGTTCATTAAACAATGATTCTTTCTCCTTTAAAAATTTATTAATGGATTGTGTGTTCATAAAAAATGAGAGCAAAAAGCACTGGCCTTAGCCAGGCACAGTGCAGTCTGGCACTCTGCAACCTTCACCACACACCCTCCTCTCCCAATGTACCTCAAGCCTGACACAAAATACTCCTCCCTGTGATGTCTGCAGGCTCACAGAGAGAGAGAGACTCATCAACAGCATGTGCAGGTGTTATATGTGTGGGACATACCTGTTGTGGCAGGGAGTGGACATGGAGCCCAAGACCCAGAGGAAAACATTGGTTCATCAGTCCAGCAAACTCCTTTCATTTGCACTACTCAGGTCTCAATTGTGAGGATACCACAACCACTAAGGAAAATAGGAGTCTCTCTGCAAGCATAAAAATAGACTTCTTTATCTAAACTGTCGTCATAAGTGGCACCATCCTCTTCCAAGACCTTGACATACCTACATCAGCGTAGCTTGCCTGATGAGAAAGAGGCAATAAATAACCAACAGTAATGACAAGTTTTTATAGAATTCTTTTTATGGGCAGATTTCCGGTACTTTACAAAATAAAAAACTGCCCTTAGTTTCTCACTCATATTCTCTCTCCATCTCCATAGATTTGCTTTCTCTTCTTTTTTTTTTTTTTTCATTTTAAATATATTTTCTACATTTATTTCTTTATTGGATCTTTTTTATGGTTTATTTTCTTTTCCATCCTCTTTCTTCTTACTTAGCTTCAGTTTTGTGCTTTTTGCAGTTTAAGTATCTCTCCAGTATTTCTAGGATTCTACTTCATTACTTTGTATTTCTGCACCTCTATTCTTTGCCTGTCTGTTTGTCCTTTCCCTACATTTCTTCCCATTTATCTGTTGCCTTCTCTGTTTGTTCGCTCTGCTGCTGATTCTTTTCCTTCCCAACTCTGTTTTCAAAGTTCTTTTCTCATATCCTGTTCTTTACTGTGGTAATTTCACGTGCCCCATTCTCTTTCTCTTCTCCTGTTGCTATTATTCTTACTTATATAACCTACTGCCATGGTCCCCAGAGATCTAATCTTGAGTGCCCTGTCACCACCACCACCACTGCCACCCTTCTCAGTTATCTACTTAAACTGTCAAGGGCATTCCTTTTCTCAAACAGTTTCTTTTCCTACTCTTTTTTTTTTTTTTTCTTACATCTGTAGATAAGGCCTGGCTGGCAATGGAAGTGTTAGGATTAGTTTGTCCTTGCAGTATGTTTGGAGAATAGGTTGTGGCTCCAAGGGCGGTCTGCCCTGGAGTCTATGAGGAAGTGGTCACACCATGACGTGATCTCCAGCAAGAAAGCCAACTCATTTATTGTGGGGTACATTCCAGTAGTTTCAAAGAGCACAAACTCCTCCAAAACTTCCAGCTCTTCCTTAATCAGATTGTCAGGTGACTATAGAGAGGAAACAAGCAGACTCCAGACTACCTTCACTGACTGGGTGGTTGTCACCAGCAGAACAATAGGATTGCCCTCAAGATGAAGACTGTAAGTGAAGATATCTGGGCATGCCTGACACAGCAGATTCCACCACAATAAGGATAGTCGTCACTGGAACAGAAGAAAAAAATTATTCACAGCACCTCATGTCTGCAGAGTAAGACAGTTCCCTGTGTACTTTTAAAAGAGTAAGTCTAATAATAAAAAGGTTTAAAACAAACAAACAAAAACAAAAACTAAAAACCAAACAAACAATCACACACACAAAAAACCACTGTGGTGCTTTCTGGTCTGCAGTAGGAATATTTCAAACTACTTCTTAGTTGTGGTAAGGTACAGTTTTATAGAAGCCCTCAGCTCACTTCCACTTCACTTGAGCCAAATAGTCTTTTCAGACAGCAAACTTTGGCCTTAGGAGACTGAATCTTTTTGAGAATTTCCATGCCTTTGAGAAACTGAGCCTCAGAGCTTTGCTGGATGGGAACGGTATCCAGGACCTCAACAGAAGAGACAGCACCTGCTCCTTTCTAGAAGGATAAAATATAGATGATGATTAGTTGTACCACTGCCAGAGGAACCCTAGGTAACCGGGGCAGGTCGAACTTCCATTACTTTGACAGACTGCATTGTGTGTCATAACTAAGAGAGGCCTTCAATCCAGAGCGCTATAAAAGCCAGACGAACAAACTGAAAAAAGGCGGAGGGTTGGAGTGACATAAGGAAAAAAGTGGCTCCAAGAACACTGGAACAAGGTGGGGAGGGAGAGGGAAGAGAGTCGGAGACATCAGAAGAAAATTGAGATCAGTACAGTTGTTTAAAAAAATGCTACTTATGGCAAAAAAGATCCAAAATCTGGTCCAGCAGTTACTGTTTTTTTCCTCTTGTTTTAATTCCTCCTTCTTTCACCTTTCCGTTTTGGAGACAACCCATCAGCCTATGTACATTTCTCGGATCTCCAGCCATGTACGCTGTTATGACATGGTCAGAACATTTTGGACAGAAGAGCTAATAACAACGACATATATTACACCAACTTCTATGTTTTTGGTCTCCAGTATCTTTCCCAGGTTTGTTCCCTCCCCAGGTGCACATTATAATAACTTGGCTATTTGAACATGCTCCCATCATTTTTTTTTTTTTTTAACAAATGATGGATATTTTAATTCTTTCCACACAAATCTAGAAGGATAAATCAGAGACTTCAGCCAAATCAACACTGTGTGGCTAGTTTCAAAGAAAAGTGGGGTTTTTATATCACAATTTTCTTTCCTGTGCTGTGTAGTGTGTGTTTTACCTGGGAATTTTGAAGGTCATTAAACACCTCAGGGAGTAGATCCTCTGTCACCCCATTGACCGGAACAATGGGAAGACTATTTGTTTTGTTTGTGGGGAAAAAAAGTTTTTACTAATATGACAGTGTTTGATGCCACTAGCAGGGACATACATTCATACTGCACAACCTCAGCTGTATTAAAAAAAAAAAAGATCAAGAGGGTTTTTAAAAATTATTTTGGAAAGAAAAAGAGAGAGAAAAATGGTGAAATTTAATATGTTTTAAATGTTTGTAAATTTCTAAATGTAAAAATCCAAGAATCCCATATCCCTGTCTACATGTAGCTCGAATAATTAACTTAGCATACAACATTAAAAGAATCATGGTTATTATTGCACCCAGGAAATAGAGATGGATGGGGAAAGACAAGGAGGAAAATTAGAGGGGAAAGATTATTATTTTAATGTACTCAAGTTCTGACATAAAAATGGGGATTTTGTCTCTTAAATGTTGATGTGCACAAAATCATAGCCAGGTCTAAATGCCTTCGCCATGGCAGGGGGTTAAAAAGAGAATATTTGAGAATAATGTGAATTAAAAAGGCAAGTTAGTTTAAATTTCTGTTTGGTAGGGCCTGAGGCCTACAACTCCGATGGGAATACACTGTAGCCGGAGGGCTGATGAATGCCCTTAATGAAGTTGGACAACCTGGAATACATACATAAAATGATTTTAAATATTGATATGATGTCATTGTGTGTCTGAAGATATTGAAATGTTCATTTTCAGAGCCAGACACCTTGTGTCTAATTTATTATGGGGAGGGGAATGATTATTTACATATTTTAATGCAGCAATAAAACAATTACGGGATTTGGGGAGATAATATTCATGCCTCTCAGAGAGCAAAAATTCATGTTGCAATGGAAATGACTTAGAGTAGCTTATACCAGCAGATATTATGAAATACGCTTTCCCTTTTTCCTTCCTGATAATTGAGGTAATACATTCATAAAATATGGAAAGTAGAAGGACCCTTTGACCAATGTTAATTATATTTAACCTGCTCTGTGTATAGTAGAAAGAACAGTTTAAATATATCACTGGGGATGACTAACTCACCCATATATTCTGGATGTGTCTATTATAACATTTCCATGACATTGCCTGGTTTTCAGAACAATTCTTACCATGAAGAAGAGGAGACGTGGTGTTAAAATGGTACGTTCAGTTCCGTTGTGATATGAAAGTTTTTACGGAGAATGCCTCAGGGCAGCTGTCTGTCTCATGTCTTCAGTATTACGGCTGCATAACACACAAAGGTGGAAGTGTATTAAAGGCAGAGCCATTGCAGTCTGTTGGAGGTTGCTGGTTCTAAGGTCCAATCCTGATGATCCCCAAACCAACATAAAAAAAAGAGATTCTTTGTAAAAATTGCCTAGCATACTTTTTTTTCACTTGTTCTTTTGTTCCTGACCGACATTCATCTTTATCTGCAAAGAACATAGATCACATTTTGGCTCTATTGCAAAATGGAACAGCTCTCTTATATAAGGAGGCATTTGGAGGGTGATTTTCTGTTTCTCTAAAGCATAAGTTTGTTATTGTCCGTATATAGGATATGTGCTAGCAAGCCGAAATGAAAACTTTTGCACCTCTCTGCTCCCATGTGCACCTTTCACATCAGTGGTTTAAAACAATTTAGCAGGATAGTCAGGCACATGCCTAATCCTAAGCAGCTCGTGAGGCTGTTTCTCTGCACTAAGATGGGTAATTTCATGCTGAATCATGACCCATATGATTACAGACACAGTGTAACACCAAATAGATTCTTTAAAAAAGATACACACTGCACTCTCTTATTCCACTTAACAGATCATAGACACCAGAAATACTGCCTACAATATGGGCAGAGTTCTTGCTGTGTCCAGCCTTGAAGTAAGCTCCACAATGGGCAAAATACTTTCAGGAATGAAATGGCAAAACCGCCAGAGAAACCCTTTTCCCCTGAATGCCCTTCCTCTTCCTGCAGCGTGTGTATCAACAATGACTGGATGGGCAAATGAGGCAGAGGGATGAAAACCTTGAACAATATGCCTGGAACCAGTCATCAAATATGGGTAGCATGACTGAGATAAAGGATATGTAAGAAATTAACATTTTTTAGTGAGCAAGATGGATAATTGAAGAGGACTTGAGAGAGATGTCTAAGGTCACAAGCAGCTCAGTGGAAGCATGCAGGCATTGATTACTCCTCTTACCACATCATCAGAAGGAAAGGGCACCTGATGAAATGATCAAGCTCCACATTTACAACAGAGGAAACTATTTTTTCCACAGAGTGCATAATTGTGCAAATTTTCTGCTGTAAGATGATTATAAGAGACCAAAAATACCAATAGGTTTGAAAAGATTCGACAAATTCATGGAATGTAGCTTCTTAAGTCTGGATATAACCTCTGACTCAGGAAATTGCTAAACCATTGATTGTCAGAAAAAAAAAAATCACTTTATATGTCTCTGGTTTCCTCTGTTTTTCCCCTAACCACCCATTCCTGTTAATGCCAGATAGTAAACGGCACTGGAGAGGCTGCCTGGGCTCTTGTGAAGATGTACAAGGTACATACAATTTTCAGGTGTGTATTTGTTCATTTCCACTGCTCCAGTCATTGAGAAGTGAGCTGATTCCTGGCATTCTTGACCCATTTCATCCAAACACGAGCAACTGTGAACAGAGAGTGACTTAGAGACTAAAAGGACAGCAAACATGGAAGTGTTTCTACAGGTTCACTCTTGGTGCATGCACGTGTGAACCTGCATGTGTACATTCACAGTTCAACCAAATCCCCAGTCCTTGTTCATGCATCCTCGTCTTCCCCAAACAGCCATGTTTCATACCACATCTCAGCAGCCATTTGCTTCTTGGATTTTACATCACATGTGTTAAAACTATTTAAAACTAATTTCAATTAAGGAATGAATCAAATCTCATGATGATTCCAGCTACCCTCTTCTCTGAAGTGATTGCCCTGGAGGGAGCAGTGTTTGGACCTCAATTTGGTAATCAAATAGCCAAACTATGTGATTAGACTATATCAAATTAGTCACCGTTCACCAGCTGACACTCCCAACTAATGCTTCTGCCACTAATTGGCTTTGTTTCCACTTCCTTTAATGTGGTTACCTGTTTTCAAGCTGTTAACTGGATCTACATGCCTTTCAGCTTGGTCTTTCTGGTAACATCCTTCATCCCTCCTGCTCTTCACCTGTTCTCACTAGCATCAGTCCTTTCTCCTTCCACCCCTCTTTTCTCTCCTGTCTTGTATATACTTCTATTCTTAAGCTTCACCTCTCGAATAAACATACAGCATCTTTGTGGCCAGTACACAATGAAATGGTGAAAATTCAGTATGAGAAGTCAAGTGAGCACTGCCTTTGGGTAGAAAGTTGTCCCCAACATAAGTAAAACCCTGGGCTGGCTGAGTGGTTATAGAGAGGTGTCAAGACTCTTCTCAGGGAGCTTCCTAAACTTCACCTTCAACAAATGCCTGAGTCTTGTACATCCTCAGTTCAATCTCTTTTAGTGGTAGCCACTCAAAAATACCAGTTCTCCCTTGCCTGCCCCTTGCACTGCCCATGTGCACCAAGCAGGCGCAAAGGCAACCTGGGGATGGCAACCTCAGATGGGAATGAGAACTCCTGCCCTGTGGGGTGCTGGAAGCCGTTTTCTCTATAGGAATGTATAATCTACAACAGCTTTGTCCAGCTACCACAGTATGCACTCCAGGTTATGTAGTACAAACCAGAGCAACCCCCAGGCAGCTGTAAATGGCACAAGAGGAGATGAGAGTGCTGTACTTCTCTCCCAGTTGTGCTGAGTTACAACAGTCTTGGTCTCTCTGCTGGTAGGTGACCAACTGGCTACATGCACAGTAGGGTCAGGCTGTCCCCCACCTCTGGCTTAAGATTTTTCAGGTTAATGAATATCACTGACCATTCATAGAAAGTTTTGCTATACAATATACATTACTAAAAAAAAAAACCCAAGCAACTGTATGTTAGCATCAATCGCTGCTAATGTGGGATACAAAAGAAATTTAAAAACGCCACAGCAGTGACAATTTTTCCTGTTAAGAATATAATCTAGGTATGAAACAGGTTTTTTATTTCAAAAAGCTTTAAAATGATCCTAAATATCAACATTATTTTAAAATATTGTAACATTTCTAGAATAGAAATGTAATCTTAGCTGTCTAAAATTGCATTCACAAAACAGAAAAGTAGCATTATTTTAATGCTCTTGAAATTGAAGGAATAAACTAATTCATTTATTCAACTGAAAAAATATCTGAATACAATTCTAATTCAGAATAAGTGAAAATATGTTTCAATCTGCATTTAACTTTTTGACACTTTTGTATTGTAACACATACAATTCCGAAAGGATTTAATGTATTTTGTTTCTTCTTTTACAAGACAGCTGAAAAGCTTTCTACAATATGGGTCAAAGCAGAACTCTCATTCTTAAGCTTCCTAAAGAACTGTGTTCACTTAGCTGATCTTTTTTATGTGTATAAAAATCACCTCTTTGTTTTCTGCTAATCAGCAATCATCGTTAGAAATGATGGACAACAGGATTTGTCTGAAGAGCTGCAAAATTTTTAGAATACATTTGCAAGGCTGATTTAAAAATCACAGTATAGTATATATTGCAACGTGTTGTCTGTGCTGCTTTAGAGGAAATCATTGATACAACTGAGTAAACCAGCACTGGCCTTGATGGAATAACGTTGGCACAAAAGAAATAATGCAGTAATGCACTCCCAAGAACTGAGAGCTAATAGAGAGCAACATAATGGATATTGCTCAGGATGTAATACCCTTGTTTTCTTACATACCACTTCATTTCACATCAGGATGCAGACAAGCTCAGAAGAGAACTTGTGGGAGGAAAGGGGAGGATGAGGATTGATACTTCGCCTGTGAACAGATGAATCTGATTCACCAGTGAAACCTCTCCAGCCCAAGGTGCAAGGCACGGATTCAGTAACACTAGGAGTGAATTTTAAGGAACTCTCTCAGGCTAACCAGTTTCCAGCACTCCAGATCTACCCTCCAGTTTTATTCCTCCTCTACAGCTCACTTCTCATCTTGAGCTGGAAAGTGCCATACTGGCAGATGTTTGAGGGCAGTAACCCTAGAGACAGATCCAAATTGGTTCAGAAAACTGGTGTTCACTCCTGAGAAATTTGGGTGGATCTGGGTAATTTAGCAAAAGAATGTTTGGGGGCTTCTTAGTTACGTTCATTGCACTTGTGTTGCTCTTGTGCAGCAGCTCCACCATGCTATAACTTCACAGGAGCATGACAGCCCCTACCCCAGAGCTTGCAGCAAATGTTCCTGGCCAAGAAATGCAAAACTACGCTGAAACAGAGAAGGACGTGTTTCTTGGTCTCTGTAAGGTCCTATATTTTGCTTGGTATTTTGCCTCCCAACATCTGTCCTGTAAAAATCTCAGATTTCTGAACCAATAATTCCAGAATCTTAGTTTAAAATTGTCCCTCATTTACTCTTTCACAGAAAACAGTTCTGTGTGTGTGTGTGTGTGCGAGTGCCCATATTGCCATGATTGGAATCTCTTTTTGTCATAGGACAGAGGTCTGCTTCTCTGTTGTCCTGAATCTTCAGGTGGGTATTTATATCACCAGGATGCGGATGCTAAATATTATTATTGCTATCAGACACTGTCTTACACCCACACTGCACTCACCTAAACAGCTACATAAGAGGCATGGCAAAGGACATTCAGCCCCCAGGTAGCTGGGCAAAGTACATACCTCTCGATTCAGCCGTTGATTTGTCAAGAGATGTATACTCAAGTAGATGGTTCAGGAGAGGATCCTTTAGGAAGAGTGTGGTCAGATTGACCTCACTTTCACTGAGCTGACAGCCTGGTGAAGAAAGTTAAACTGAATATCAAAATCATCAGGAAAAACCTCCTCTTTCTTTGATTGTGCAGTTTAAGAGGAGCCATTCGAGCTCAATTTATTCTCTACGCAGGAACTTCATTGATTATCTCAGACATTCATGCAGGAAGGAAGATGAGATAAGAAGAAAGTTCTTTTTATATTTTTTTTAAAGTGATTGCAAGATGGAGAAAACTGCTTTGTGAGTGTAATATATATCATAAAGTTGCCTTTGTGTAATCTGCTACTGAAAAGTGAGAAGAGTTTACCTTTTCTGAACAAAAGGAATATTAGAGATGGGCTGGTGATTACCGAGGGCAGAGATACAAATACTAAGATTAGGATATATATTCAGATATAAGATTAGCATACCAAAAAAAAAAAAAAGTTTTCTTGGGAAAAATATTGCAGTGGTTCTGCCATTGTCTTGTGCTGTCAATCACCAACATTGGGAAAACTAACTTTTCCCTTTTTTTTTTTTTTCTTTTCTTTTCCCAAAATATATTCTGGTTTGATCTCAGGCTACCAACCATAATGGGGATTTCCACTGACTTTGAGAGCGAATCAATCCTGATTCAAGACTTCTGCTATGAATGGAGATGGGTGTTCAGTTATGTCCTACCAAAGTTAAATGGATGCTTCATCAGTCCCGTTCTGGGAGGAGGGAACTGTTGGACTGCAAACCTGAATTCCAGGGGCACACGGAGGCACTGCATCTCTGATTTACATGCTGGTAAATTACTGGAAAAAGTGAAGAAACAGTACGCATTTTACCTGAACTTTGGTGTTTGTAGTATGAATCAAAAGGTTTAAGTATAAACACACCTTGGGAGGGTCTCTGCTCTCAAGTCTGTTGTTCAAATGCATTTATCCCCTTCAAAGAAAACATTAAACTTCCTAAAGGAGCCAAAGCATGCACTTTCACATGAGGGCAGTTCTTGTGCATTGATTGATGTAGAAACTTTAAGTTTATAGATTTCTCGGGTCCATTTACAGAGTACCAAAAAATCTTCAAAGGCAACCTCCTATGCAGGCATTTTTTATGGGCATACACCTTGAAACAGCTGTTTCAACCGCAGGCAACTAATCGTCATCTGGGAAGAAAGTAGAGGGGACAACAAGGCTCAGTCAAAATGCCTTTGTGTCTCTTTGATCTCAGGGTTGTCCTGTGTCAGTCCAGTCTTCTGGTGCAAGCCGAGATGACACTTGAAATGTATCAGTCATGAGTGGCACTAAAAAGCTGTAAAAATTTGTGCTCTTATTCATAACACCTCTGCTGACAGCAACCGAGCATTGGCACGGGGTCTCCTAGAACTGTTGCACCAGAAAATAGCTACACTACATCCCTTCATGACTAGCTGAGCAGCCTTTATTTCTCCTTTGGAAAACACCTGGAAAGAGAGGTTAATCTCACCCATATCTTAAAACAAAGAGCATCTCTACTGTCCCAGCCAGACAAACATGACCTAGGCCAACAAAATAATTCTTACTTCACAGGTCACTTCAACAGGGTCAGAGCAGAAGCAATTGTAGCTACTTCAAGAATTAAGAGCTACAAAAGCAACTGGAAACATACCTCAGGGAGGAACCCAGCAGATCTTTATGCATACCATCTCTTCCATATCTGCTTACACTGGTGTTAGATTTTGGTGTTAGAATAGGCTATAGGTCACAGAAGAGAAGGACTCTTGGATTCTGATATTCTTTCTTACATTAACTCCTTTGGCCTTGGAGAAATCTCCTAACATTTTTGACTCTTAAAATTTATCTTCACAAATGTAAATAACACTGCACTGCCGATGTTATATTAGTTCTGAATGCTTGTTTTACTATTGCTGGTTTTAATCACACATTTATGCAGAAGTAGGATTTCCCAGGAAGGGCTTGTAGAGAAGCTGTATCATGACACACCTGAAAGCTCCATACAAGTTGGAATATTCATGTTTCGTCTTTCTCTGGTACATGCATGCAGGGTGGGATACTTTCTAATATTTATTGTCTCCCAAACACTCTGAAGCTGACAAATCAAGCATTATTAAATGGACAGTTAAAAAAAAAAAACAAACTCAGCAGCTAAACCAATCATCGCAGGTTGCAGCTCAAAATGAAGTCGGAAATCTGCACCTTTTAATAAAACAATCTGCTTGAGAGCTGATGATATTTGGTTATGGAATTTATCTGTAAATATAATTAAAAATTCAATGAGAGAGTGCTCTGAAGTGAGGGGTAAATATTCAGCACGATGCAGAGTGCTCAAGCTACATGATTCCCATTATCGTTAATGGGAGTCCTACAGCTAAATCCCTAAGCATCACGCTAAAAATTTACCCCCTAGTGTTTGCAGATGGAACAAAAAGATTATTGTACATACCAGCATAAAATAAAGTTAACGCTGACATTTTGACCAGAAAGCTTCCATCAGGATTGATCAGAGAAAGATTTAGCCTACTAATTCCCCTGCAGACTGTTTCTTTGAGGTTTCTCCCATCTCAAAAGCATTCTTGATTTTTATGTTATTCATTTCTATTTACTGGTCTTCATGTCACCGCATTTATCGAATTCCTCTCCTTCTGGCTTCCTACCAGAACACTTCTCTCTGCTTCACCCCAGGCTTCCTGGTTTCAGTATGCACAATTTCAGGTCCCTGAACCTTAAACATAATGGACATAAGGACAGAAAAAAGTACATATGCCAAGGAAATTTCAGCTGAATTAGCTGAGTGTGCAAATTTATCCACCAATAAAATGCCGCAGGGGATTTTAGGGGTGATTAAAAAGCTGTGAGGGGAGGGGAACTCACACAATCAACTTCATTCTTTCCTGGTTTACACCTTCTGCTGTTCTTGGGCCAGGGCTGCAAGCTGTCAGATGCCCCCAACCCTGTTGAAATCAATGACAATTCAGGAGCTTAAGCCTGATCTGGCCGGAAGATTCAGCAAGTATCTTTGATTAGGTATGGGCTGGAGCAAAACAATGCAATTCATTAACTTTTTTAGATGTTTTTTGATAATGCATTCTTAAATAATGGAAACAATGCTTCTGACCCATCTTTTAAAATGTGAACATATATATACACACATACACACACCAAAATGAGAGGAAACCTAAACCTCTAAAAGTCTCAATTCCATTCTTGATTTTACTTATTCTAACACAAAAATAGCTGAAGGGAATTTATTTATCCATTGTAGACCCTGCCACAGTCCTGAGTGAATTCTTATGGGTGAGTTTTAAAGCCCTCAAAAATAGAAGCTTCTAATGGAAACACTGATAGACTGTTATTATAATGCTGGTCATAAATACAATGCAATTTCATTTTATATAACATTCTTCATACAAAGTATCACAAAATGTTTTGCAGTAAGCATCAATTGCAAGCAAAAACAAAGGGAAAGAAAATGTAGAGACAAAATTTCATTGACTATAGCAAGGGGAAAAGAATTCCTTACAGGATAACACAAATAAAAGTGCAATTCTTCTGCCACATTTTTCTGCAGAAAGCTCTTAGGAGGTTCAGAATATATATGTAAAACGTACCTTTCTCTCCAAAATTCAAGATTTTCACTCCTAGCTCCTCTGTTTAACTTTGGTTGCTCATAAGGCTCCATTACATACCTTGGTAAGGATATTCGTTAAATATTCTGGCAGAATCAGGCCTAAACTCCTGAATTGTCATTGATTTCAACAAGGCTGGGGGCATCTGACAGCTTGTAGCCTTGTAGACCCAACCCAAGAAGAGCAGAAGGTGCAAACCAGGAAAGAATGAAGTTGCTTGTGTGAGTTCCCCTCCCCCCTCAACTTTTTAATCACCCCTGAAGTCCCCTGCAGCACTTTATTTCTGGGTAAATAATATAATGAAAAAGTGCCTACATGACACAAGCCACATGGGCATAGACAGCTATTAAAACTGAAATGATTTATTTCGTAACAATCCGGGGTAGCACACTTTAACTCTAGGTACAGCAACCCCTCCATTTCTGCTTGCCTCATTTGCATAGGTAATTGACAGCTTGTTAACAGCTCATTAGGAACACTGAAAACCATGTGACAGATACAAACCTAGTGCTAGAGGGGAGAAAATCTGTGAATTACAGTATATTGAAAACTCAATCAGATTCAGAATTACAGGTCACAAAACAAGTTGGTTATTTTATTAGGTTAAAAAAAATTAGGAGGTTAACATACCATTTTTCGACCTGTATTTTTAAGATAGCAGACTACAAGGTAATTAATTAAGAATGTGATCGTGATGTGAACTGCTTTCCACTGCTGTGGGTAGGTTTAAGAGTGATACTAGGTTGATGCAGTATCAGAGAAGTAATGATTGCATATAATTTTAAAAAACATTAAAGTCTTGATGTGATATTCAAGTTTTGTTTTGGAATATACCTTTCTCAAAAACAAAAACAAACAAAAACCACCAAGTAACCTAAGACACTGCAATCTAATATTCTGTAACTGAGAAAAATGCAAGGAATAATTTGATTTTAGTCTATAAAAAGAAGATAAGTGTTCTGATCTGCACACTCTTACTATCCGTAAATTTTGATGATTTTTTTTTAGAAGACATTTGAATATAAACAGTGCAAATAACAGTTATATCAGCAAATCTACTTTTTCTATTAAACATGCACAGCCCATAATCTTGCTTTTCTAGCACTGCTAGCAGAAATACAGTAATCCATAGAAATAAAAGAGTCTCCTTGCAAAAACTCTCCATTTCCTTGAAACCTGATAAGGGTTCCCTGTCACTTGAGTGACATTTGCTGATGAGGACAGAGCTGGCCAACTGTGTGCTATTCTGTAGCTGAAACCAGTAAGCTCTGTGATTCCTGATCTTTTTCTCTCAGACACCAGTGGTATGTAGACTCTTCCCTCATCCCTCTGAAAAAAACAATAACAAAATGTGATCAGATCTAAAATCCTGACTATTTAGCAAGAGGAACAATGTTAATGTGTGGGTTTATCAAAAATCCCCTGGTGCTTGTTCACACAGAGGGTTGTACTGTTTCAGTTCAAGAGGTGCAACTGCTGCCGTATGGATGCATATGTTTTTTAGATAAGTCCCATAAAAATAACTTCTGATAGAGTTTCTTATCTGAACTCATGGATCTACTTCTGCACTATGAATGTAGCCATGTGACTACAGTACTCTGGCTGGTGGGGATAAAATCTGCTTGTGTAGACCTGGTTTAAGAGTGATTAATGAATCCGTGACCTGAGATACAAGACTCGCACTTTTAAGTCACTTCAGCACTTTTGAAAGCTCCACCCTTAGTCTTCATTATGAATAAAACCAATAGGGCTGTTGTGGCCCCAGCATTAATTATGCTGACTCCTGTATCTGTGAAGTTATGCTGTTGTAGCTACAGCAATATAAACTTCTAATGTAGACAAGCTTCAATGGTATAAAGAGATCTTTACACATAGTACAACTGACCCTAGATTTACACTGAGCTTAGGCAAGGCATGATTCACATTCAGTGAAGAAAAATTAGCTCATTTTTTGCCCTTGAGCCCATATCAGCTGAGGCGTTTTGTTTAAATAAAAAGTCAATGCATGATTGGTGAGAAGCAAAGACAATCAAAGAAGTCAAAGTTCCATCATAAGTAACATAAGATCTTAAGTAACAAAGCCATCGTATCATAGCAAATAAAAGAGATGGTATGGTAACTTCAACACATGCAAGAAAAAGAAATAGATAAAAACCAGACTCCCAAACCAAAAGTCATTGAATTTTACTTAGATGCCCTTTTCTTTGACCACGCCAGTACCAAAAACAATGTGAATGCTGTGTTTGACGATAGGTCTCATCCAGGAGTACTGAGCCAAAGATGTCAGGAAGAAGAACTTGATCTTGGGTTTTTCCCCATGTCATACTTCAATCCTGTTTGACTTCACTGGCAGCATTCTTTGAGGCCTGGTCTTTGTTTTAACATTTCCCCACCCCACCAACCCCCCACCCCCCCAGTGGTTTTTACTTGTGAGAATCTCACTTTGATTTGGTTCCTGTAGGTTGAAGATAAACACAGAAAATCAGTAACTAAACTTTTTCAAAGCACAGGTCACTTTACAGTTAGGGTGGACTGAATTACAGCTGAAATTCTGGGAATACATTATTTTTCTGCATTAACCACTCAGTCAACCCTTAGAAGCAGAAGACATGATTAAAATCAAGCTTGAACTTTTTCTGTAGATGAATTCTCTGACTTATGACAAGAGACTTCTGGTTTTCATTAACTTAAGTGTCATTTCCTTGGGACTCTTATTGTTATAGTTTCTCATCTACAGATTTGTAATGACCTGGTCTCAAGAACATGTTATGCTATATTTCTCTTCCTTCAGTCCTTGGGCAAGGGTCATACAAGCTGTTCAGGAAAGGAAAAAGGCTGCTTCACTTTGGTTTCCAGCTTGTGAGCACATAGAATCCTAGAATCATAGAATGGTTTGAGTTGGAAGGGACCATTTAGTTCCAACCCCCCTGCCATGAGCAGGTACACCTTCCACTACACCAAGTTGCTCAAAGCTCCATCCAACCTGGCCTTGAACACTTCCAGGGATGGGGCATCCACAGCAACCTGTTCCAGAGCCTCACGACCCCCATGGTGAAGAATTTCTTTCTTATATCTAATCTAAATGTAACCTCTTTCAGTTTAAAGCCATTAACCTTTGTCCTATCATAAAGTACTGGATTTTGCTACTGAGAATGCCTACATTCCTCTCACCTGCTTAAGGAGCATAGTGTTCAGGCTTCAGTGTCACTGGTGAAAAGCCTCCAGCTCACTTGTTTCTATTCTTGTAGCACATTCCTACCACACTTCCTTAGAGAGTGTGCTGCCCATGACTTCACACTGATGTTAACTACAAGTTCATTTCCAACATACCAACCCAGCACAAAGAAGCTGGTTCAGGTGTCCAAGTGCAACACTAGCCTTGAGGGAACAGAAATTACCTGGACACCTCTTCAGGAAGCACAAAGTAGACTTCTTGCTTTACACCTGCTTGGAACTGTTTTTTTGAGCAAAACCAAGGCATTCTTTATCTGTTCACATGGTAAGCTCATACAATAACATCTGTCTTCCATGATCGTTCAAGGTCCTTACCAATCCCTAACATTCTGTGATTCTGTGATTCTTATACAGCCCTTGCCACAGTGGAGGTATATTTGCTCGCCAGCTTCCTTCTAGTTTTTCAGTTTCCAAATGTGATCTTATACAGAGACAGATAATAAATATTAGATGATTTATTTTTACCTGTTTCTTATTAATATACAATATACATTCTTTATATATTTGATTATTGACAACAAGAATAATTGAAATTTATCTGTAAAGTTAACTACTGTTAACTTAACAATAAAAACATTCATATGTAGGCTCCTAAAGGACAATACTCCCTGCTGTCACTCTTACAGGAGAGTTACTGAAGATGTGTTTCTTTTTTGCATGGATGGAATGTATAAGTGACATTGTGTACTTTTAGCTCAATGCCCAATGCACTTCCACCAGGTTGTTAAACTATATTTGGGGCAGGAAACTGTAGGAAGGAAAATGCATATTCAGAAACACTGAATTCAGACTTGCAAGCCTATTTTTCAGGCATTCAACTTCTTTCAAGAAAGACAGCTTCAGACAGGTCATGCTTCCCTAAATGTTCTTCCTGCTTAAACAAATAATGTAAATAGCTGTAATATGTGCAGAAGTTTTCTCTAGGAGTCTGTGTGAGATAAAATGTTTCTTCAAAGCTTGTGAAATAAAATTACATTTCAATACTGATTGACAAACCAATAGCAAAACAAATGAGCACTTTCTAGGGAGATCTGACCAGCCAAATTTGCAAAAGCCACAAGTTATCTTGCAATGTAAGAAGTCACATTTGGGGTTTTGGGTTTTGTTTTGGGGGAGTGGGAAATCAAGTGTGGAAAAAAAAGTTTTGCATGTTTTCTTTCATAAATTAGGAGAACACCACATCATCTTTACAGTGTTATACCCTACAGACAGTTCCCATTTTTATTCTGAACACCTTGTGAATTACAGTAATTCTTTCATTAAATCTGAAAGTGTAGCCAGAAATGTTGTATTCTAGGGATAAGAACAGTATCTCTCCAATAAATCACTCACAAAACCTCTTTGAATCTTTATATTTATATAGGTAATAGGCAGAAGCTAAGTTCAAAACATAATTAAATCTGATAGTGACATTTTCTCTAGAATATTATCTTACTCTCTGTTGTACTTCTGCTGGACATTGCTTCCTATTTAAGTTTGTTTTATTTATATGGCTCTAAGAACAAAAAGAAACAGAAAAAAATGCTACGTTGCAAATAAGCCACACACAGGGAATGGCTGTGAAAATACATCTCTGAAGCAGTCCACCCACTAATGTTTGAATATGTTTCTGAAATGTAGATGCACTGGAAATACCTCTGTTTATGCTCACCAACATAGTTGGTTTGGTAAATGTATATAAAGAAATAGCCAGATGTTTCAGAGTTTGAAAACATTTTCACTTCAGAGAAGCCTAGTTAACACAGCTAATGCATACACAAATTTATGTATTTGTTATTTTTTTATTATCTTGCCCTATAGATGTACGCTATTGTGTGTGCCATAAATTAGGGCCAGAATATAATTTGCCTGTTTTTATCCACAAAACTTCTGAGCCACTGCACTAAAGTTCCCCATGCCTCACTAGGCACCACAGGGGCATGTAAAACAAAAGCAGATGGAGCAGGCACACACATTGATTTTATATATATTAACACATAAAAAATAAAAAAAAAAAATAAAAAGACACAGAAAGTTTTAGCTTTTAAACACCCAAGCCAACAATGAAAAAAGTAACTTAATTCCTAACACAGATAACATCCCTCAGGTTAAGATTCTGTGTCTTTACCTCTGTTCCAGATCATAACATTTTTTTTTTTTGACTCTTTTCCTAACTGGAATTGCAATAGAAAAAAAAGATTCCACACAAAACCTATCCACTAACTTGAAAAATTCTGAATATATCTGTATAACAAAATATTTCAAACAATTCTTTACTCTTATGTTGTTCATGTGTGTATGTAGGTCTGGCTCTCCACACCAAGCACATACACAATTTGGTCTTACAACTCCATAAGTAATAGCTTACTAGTTACTGTCTTCTATCAAACAATAGCTTTTATTTCAAGATAAGACTTCTTTACCAATATTAAAATATGCATGCTTATTTTTAGGAAGGGGGTGTTTATGTTGATGTCTGTATGAGTGTTTTCACATGTCTGTATTTCTATACACAAATACACGAAATCTCTGCTTCAAATACAAAGCTAGGGAAAAACACCTTTTGACATCATCTCTCTGTAGGGCAGATACCACAGATACCCTCAGTTACTCTGTGACGATGCTGTTATTTGCTTTCAATTCCCTTCTTTGATTTAGAAGAATCTGCAACAAAGTTCCTGGTCAATCCCTGATGTCATTGCTCTTTTTAGATGGCAAATCAAGGCTGTAACGGCTAAACGTTGCCTTGCAGGCTTCAAAAGCCATTTGTTTAATATGGCAGGTGTGGAAAAACCAAAGTGTCTCTGGTTCCTTGGACATAGATTTTGTCTTGTTGTCATTTGCTAACTCAGCTGCAGTGAAGGAGAGGCATATTTCAGAGGCTGACCTAAAACTGGAGGATTAGATCCTATGAACATTTCAGACAGTACAGATCACTGGACTGGGATATCTCCATCCAAAATTATTCTTAGCTCTACACATGACAGTTGAAAGTCCTAATAGTGCTGTAGTATGTAGTTAGTGCTCATTAAGATTTGTTTTTATCTCTGCTTTCATTAGGAATATGTCTAATTAAAGGTAATTTACCCCCACCTGGGAACCCTTTATGCGTGTCTGAATAAAGCAGTTCAAAACTCTGTCCTTTCCTGCTTTCACTTCATTCAAGTAACGACAGGGTTAAAATGCTAATAGAGGTTTCATGAGGTCTGCCAGAGCCCACTCTCCAACACTTACATCTGTTCAACAATTATTACAGCATTTTTGTCATAAAAAATTCAACACCCTGAGTGTCGTGCTAGCAAAACCTGAAAATTTATGCAGTGAATAGAATAGCTAATTTCTCTGAGGAAATGCAGGGGGGAAAAATTACAGATTTAACTTAAATTCTCAAGTAGTGTAGAGCACACATCTGACTCCTGTCTTTAGGTTTTGTCACCATATAGCATAAGTAGTAATACCATCTACAGTAGATCAAGAAACCTTTGCAAAACAATTTTATGCCATCGAAGAAACAAGGTTTAAAACTCAGAAGGAGGCTGTACTGGATTCATCATTTTACTTCACAAAATCTCTTTTAAATAATAAATTATCCAATTTATTCTCAGGATAGGGTTATTCTCTCACTCTGTCTTGCTGTTTGAGAGTGAACCGCACCCCTGTCAAGATACAGGTAAACGACACAGATGCAGAGGCAAAAAGCCAACAGAAAAACATTCCTTAACCTCATGAACTTTGTGCAGAGCTGCTTGATGTTTTCAGTAAAAGGGAAGAGAAAACAGAACCTGCCTCATTCCTCCATAAGGTTAGAAATATGGGTTTTATGCTAAAACTAACACTGTCTAGTTAAGATGCCAGTGGACTGGAACAACATGCTGGAGGCTATAGCCTGCTATTCTCAAGGGCTGGACTTTTACTTCCAGTACCGGTGGTTCAGCCATAATGATAATTGCAGCCACGATGAGCAGGGAGCTTTCAGCATCACGAGAGCAGCAAATAAGACAAATGGTTTGGGGGTGGAGAGGGGTTCATTTCCGAAACATAAGGTGTGAAGATGATGTTGCCTCAAACAAGGACAAATACTGCATGTTCCCTTCTTCAGGTTGTATCCTGCTGGGATGGCAAGAGCAGGACAAATGTTGCTGCCGCAGAGGCATTAACATGTGAGTTCAGATAAAAACTACAGATAGGCTGAAAGCATATTTAAAGGTATTTTTGCTGTGTTTCACAAACAATATTAGCACAAGAAGCTTATGAAAGTTTTTGCTCAACCAAAAGACTGCAGGGACCGGACCTGCTGACCCATCTTTCAGTTGGGCATCAGAAACCACAGGTGCAAACACCCAGTCATATCCTTCAGGGAGTTCACAGGGGCTGATTCAGTAGCAGCAGAAAAACTATCCAAAAAACCTTTGGCATTAGAATTAAGTGCTGGGCCAAGATTTCAAGTAGTGAGCGTAATGAAAACAAAGTTTACAGTTTTTAAACTGCCATGTGATCAGCTTTCCAAGGGATTTGGAATGTTCTGTGTAAGCGAAGCATTACAGAGTACTGAGAAGTGTCCAAACTTCAACTGTTTGCAGTGTCTCTTCTGAAAAGCCACTTCTCAAAATTAAAATTGCTTCTAGTTCTGCCTGTTTCCCAAATGCTACTGATGTCTGCATAGGAATTGCCAGATTTAGGTCTATTCTACTACCACATTTTGTCTGATGTTCAGATTACTAATCGGAGTGCAAAAAGGAAAAATGCATACAAAAACTAAGCACTTTACTTAAATAAATAAGAATTTTCACCCTAGAAAATAGCAACTAGTGCTAGGGCAAGGTCAGGTCGCGTGTGCCCTGTGAAGCCTGTGACCAGCAATAATATCATTTAAATTATTGTCACTTGCTGTGTTATAAAATCAACTTTCCCAGAATATTTTTTTCAAATTCGTATTCATATTTTTGATACTTGCTTCTTTTTTTTTTTTATAGATACAAATTAGAAATATGCATAGCCGAATTTATTTACATTTCCAAGTCCTGATTCTAAATTACTAAATTACTACCAGTTTGTATGAGAAAAGAATTCCCTGCTACTGCTTTATTTTTCCTCCTTTTTCCAGCAGTGGAGTCAGTACCCATGGAGGATGGTTGGCCATCACAGGACACAGATGCCAAGTGCTGGCAGATATTATTCCAGTGTCAGAATCTTTTTCCTTGTCAAACTCCCCAGGCAGTTGCGTTAATGGCTCTGGAGCTGCCTCTGGGTCTGTCACGTGGGGTAGCAGCTGATGGGTTGTTTTCTGCAGCGTCCTACTGCATGACATCTTCCTTTAACTCATCTTTGGTCCTGAGGAATTTGTACACTATTACCTGCTTGGAAATAAGTTCCTATAAATTTTGCATTAGGGCTACGATTTCTTTACAGATTTGCTTACTGCTCATGGAGCTCACATGCACACATTTCTGTAGCACAGCTTCTATATGACTTTGCCATGCAGTTAAATTATACCCTGATAATAAAGAAATATTTGAGTAAATAAAACTATTTATTAAAAACTTATTTCTTTTCACTCTCATCACCACCTTGTCCTGTGTCTTGCCCCCATTTTGTTTATGATTAGTGAATCTTTCTTTGTGAACTGGAGCCAATCTTCCGTGTTTATTATTTCATTCACAGTCTACGAGCGAGAGCTTTCAGCCTTTAGGTTGTTCACAGACTGGTCATATAGATTATTGGCCATTCACACTCCATGAGTTAGTCACTTCAGTTTCAGGATCTTAATCCTACGAAGATTAGCTTAAAGTCAGATGGGTTGTTCAGAACACATGTAAATCTTTGCTGCACTGCAGCCTTTGAGGACCAGCTCCTATAAAGTCTTTAAGGTAAGGAGTCCCAGACTTGAGCTGCAAAATGCTGGTCAGCTGTGCTCCCATCCAGCAGAGAACACCAAGCATGAGAGTAGCTCTACTACAAGAACTGGATCAGGACAAAAAAATCAGCAGTTTGCACTGGAGGCAGTGAATAGACATCAGTCCCTGAGGAGAGCTGCTACGCTCGACTGCAATATAAATACTAAATGTAAACAAATATGTAAAGCTAATCCACGTCAGACTATCATTGCTGCTACTTGACTGAAATATTTTAAGAAGGAAAATAACGATTAACAAGCAGAAAATTACACACTCATGCAAATTTTGAGAAACTTTCATTGCAAACCCCGTGAATCCTTTTAGTTTTGCGTGCACTGTCAGAATCACAAAGCAGTTGCCCTAGAAAATTGTGTCTCCTACAAAACAAAATTGGCTATTTTATTCACAGTTCATTCGGGGGATATACAGTACAAAATCTGTGTGTTGATTTGTTGTGGGTTTTTTTTCATTGTTTTTATTTTAATAACTATTTGTATAAACTCATTTGGGATCTAATACCTTTCTTTGTAACTTGCAAGGGAAAACTCATGGACTTTATAGGAGTAAAGGAGTATCAAATAACTGAGCCTGTTAGGAACAAACTTTGAAAATCTTTCATTCTGGTTTGGTAACAACAGTCAGAAAAATCCCACAATAAGTTTCCTGATTTTCTGTTTAAGATGGTGGGGATGTGGGGGGAGAAGCTTAATTTAATTGCTTACAGAATTCTCTGATGTGAGCAAGAAGCAGTCCTTGACAATATGTTCTTTCCTTTGGTGGCAAACATGGATTAAAGACAGGCTATGCCAAAGAGTCACTTCACAGGATTTCCTCACAAATGGTCTCATTCAGCCTAGGATGTGTCAAACTACAGAGCAGGAATGGGGAATGTTATAAGTGGATTTTGCCATAAAAACAGTGTTCAAGTAGTTGCATCTTCAGCTGAACACCAGAGACAGATCCAAAGCCAAAGTGCTGAAGAAAAGGGTCTATCCTGAAGATTTCAATTATATCCTGCCCCTTAAAATAAGTGAGGTTCTTTACACACCTTGTGCACACAAGCAGTAGATAACCACAACTGACAGACTAAACCCAAAGTAAGGAAAACAGTATTTAGGGTTGTGGTTTTCTGATTTTGTTTACAGCCCTTTTAGCTGTAAATTCATTCTTTATCTCCTAAAAAAAAAACTAGCTAAGTTAAGGTTTTAAACACTTTTGTAATGTTCTGGGTGAAAACAACAACAACAAAACCCAAACAAACAAAAAACAAACAAACAAAGAAACAAACAAAACCCACCAAACATTCAGTACAGAGGAAAGACCTGATAAGTCCCTGCAAATGAAAGAAACAGGGAACTGGCAGCTCCCACCTCCTAAACAGTAAGTACCTTCAGCAATGCACCTCTTCAAACCCAGGTGCAGAAAGACAGGAAGTCAGTCTTCATTCTTAAGTCACATAGGAAAAATGGTTTTGAGGAAAAATCTCTAGACACCACCAGAAAGGCCCCAGGGTGAAGGCCCTTCTGTCCTGAGTTCTCTCCCTTTTTGCAGTTCCAAACTTCAGCTGAGCTCTGGAGAGTTATACACAATCTGCATAGCCAGGGTCACTGAGAAATCCACATTCAACTTGACTGAAAGCCAAAATGCAAATAACTAGGTATTATATAGTTTCTGACTAGATTAAGTGGTTGTATTTTGTGTTTAAACTGTACCTCACATCCTTATTCCTTGTACAAAATCAGGAAAATCAGAAGATTTTTTTAATATATATTTTTATCTAATGAAACTCAGTTGTCCTCATTATTTCTTGTGATTTGGGAGCCGAGGACAGTTTTTCTTCTTATGATGGAGAGACTTGAGTTGTGAGTAAGTGGCTAATGAATTTCTCTCCTTCTGCACAGCCAAAGAGACTCAGAAGCATCTATGTTCCTGTGATAAAGCCACTCCTGGATGCAACACAGACTGTCCTTAGAGTGAAACTTCAGTAGTTTCACCTCCTGAAACAAAGCCTCAGAAAGGTCATATTTCCCTAAATACCTCCTATGGGTTAAATGCTTCTTTTACTCTTATGTTATCCTAAAACTGAAACTATTTGGACCTGTTTCACAGATCCATTCAGACTTTCATGCATGTGTAATAACACACATTGCAGTGCGATTATTCCTGCTTCACATTTGCACAAGCAGCAGCACCAGCACGACCGTTGTGGGTTTTAAGTTTACCTGACTTTCCTTCAGACTGATGAGTCAGTACAGAGTCACAGCTCTCTCTTATCCGCTGCAAGTATGGCTTCATTTCAAAAACCCAAAATAGCAAAGTCTGCTGCACTGCCAAACAGGAGACCCAGATTAAAGAATTTCAGACAGCAGTCTATCACAAGCCCGTCAAAACCGTGTATATCGTGCAAATAGTGATCAGAGAGACAGATCAGGTGACTGAACCAATATAGCAGCACAATATGTTCGCTACCTTAATTATCCCAACTTTTTTTTTTTCCTTTTTTCTTGGTGAGAACCCAAAACTATTTGCTTCTTCCCTCCTTATAAAGATGTTTAGTGTTACTATCCTTATGTTTGCAGAGAAGTTTTTTTACATAGGATTAGGAAAGGGGAATGTTTTTTGAAATAGGACCTTTGTTTAAAAATGTGTAGCGTCATTGAGTTGGTACTCAAAGTATAGACATTTATCAAAAAATAGTCTCTCTCTACGGTTCCTTCTGCTGTCCCTTTTCCTCCTTCTCCCTTGCAGCCCATCTCCTTCCTTTTATTGAAGAGTCAACAACCAAGACAAACTAGTATACACAAGGGGAAAAACAGCAGTTAAAAAGAATCTGTTCTTCTTTGAAAAATAGTCCTAACATTTTTTTTTTTTTTTAATTCTGAGCACCAACAGAAATTTGCAGGTGAATACTGCTTCAGCTGGTTTCAGTTTGTAACATGGTCATTAAGTCCATATCAAACATGTGTGTTTTAGAGTTAAATCCTCTATGACAATGAGATGAAATAAGCAATCATTTGATAGAAGTACTTATAATGAATTAGATTTGAAAATGTTGGAAAGTCATTCAAGGAAAATCCTTCTTTTACCTTACACTGAAAACATATCATTAGCCTTAATTTAAGTCAAGGTGAGGAGGAAAAGGGGGGTGAGGGGGGAAACAGACATTGCAGGAAACTCTTGAGTGACTATTGTTTAATCCCATTTAGGGACACTTTGAACAATGACATATATATAATGAGATATTTAAAATTCTTTGGTCAATTTCTAGCTAAAGGCTTTTACTGTGGAAAGAATGTGTAATTCAATACAGACTACATAGCCTTTCACATGCTTTTATTCTTGATTTGTTGGACGTGTGTAACATAAATTTCAAAACCAATCTATTAATGACTTAAAATGGAAACTGGTTTCCTTTACTTTACATACAGCATTTTAGTAACAAGCATAATAACAGGTGGATCAATAGATACGATTTGTTGCAGTATTTGCAGTATGTTAACATTAGTCCTGTATCTCTATTATTGAACACTGTGTCAACAAATTCCTGTTTGAAGGAGGATGGTAAAAATATTTTCCAGTGTCAAGGTTATTTGACCACATGAAATGGTATGAGTTTTTCATGCATTTTATTTCCTACTAACCTTGCCTCTTCCTCCTCCTTCTTTTAAATAATCCATGTTTTGATCAAATCAGTGGGTAAAGAAATATTTTTGCGTCAAATCTGTCTGCTGTCAACTCAGATTATGTTCTTTAAAACGGACAGTGGTTCTGGAAAGAAAATATATTTAATTTTTTTTCCTCTCTCTTAGAGAAACATAAGAAAAGAGAAAGGCAGTAATGTAAACACAAATTTAGAAAGAAACAGAGAGAGAAAGCATAAATGGTTGAGTTTACCATTTGAAGAAATTTAGCTAGGGAATTATTCCCAACATATAGTTCTCAAACACAGCATGAAAAGACAGAAAAATGAAATTTTAGTCATTAGAATTTGACAGCTCACAGTCATAATATGCTGACATCTGTAACAGGTATTAAGGGGTTCTGCAGGCAGAATAAGCACTAATAATTTTTTAGGCAAGTCATTTCTTTCAGCTCCATGAATCACACAATGCTGGAGGATCACTGGACACTTACAAATGACAGATATAGTATAACTGTACTCTACTTTGTGTTCTTTGTTAAAAAAAAAAATAAATAAAAAAATCCAGAAGCATCAATTACCACCTAACTGGCACAAAATTTCTTATATTACAAATAACCAAGGGCTCTAAGTGATGACCACAGCCACAAAATGGAACATGTTGATGGCTGCAGCCAAACTCAGTCCTGCAACTTCTTGCCTCTCAACCATAAACTAAAGGTCTATTTCCTCATGAATGGAAAAAAAAAAAAAAACAAAAAAAACCTCAGTTAGTCCACAATGGATGTTTAATGTGTGACTAATGACCTCCAGACTATGACTGCACCAGAATTTCTCAGACTTTGAAGGTATGAACCACTCGGTTCATCTGATCTTTAAGCAATCCACCAAATAAAAACCAGTGTGGAATCTTACAAAGTCAGGTATATGAGAAAGATGAAGGATGCACTTTAGGTACCTAGTGCTACAGATGTATTATAAAATGCTCCTTAAATTGTTTTCATTTTTAAAATAAAATTTAAAGATACCTGCAGGTTTTCTAGATGCTTTATGATCCCTTCTGAAGAACAGTTGGAGGTACTAACCCACAGAGTTGTAACTCAGAGCCCAAAACCAAACACATATGGCATTCATGTTAGGTATATGTTGGGCAACACCTTGGATCACATTTAAAGGGCTCAGACAGCTGATGAGAGCTGGCTCAAACTGGAAGGTGACCGCAATTGGCTTGAGCTGTGTGGTATGGCAGCAGCTGAGCAACGGGTAACAACAGCAGAGATACAGCAATGCTTTCACACTTCAACATATGACTCATACAGAATATGAGTGACTCAAATGCAGTATGTCATACCCAACAAAACTAAGCATACTTGGGGAAAACCTGAATATAATATGGTGCATCATGCTTGGGCCCTAATCATCTTGCAAAATTAGCTGGGATAAATCCCTCTTGTCTCCTGCAATGTCACTACTGGCTACAAAGGGAAACAACAATGAACTCAACCCGCTACTTGCAGGATATTTCTCTAGAAGAATCAGTGGCATTTTATAAGCAGTACCTCATAAGGCTTGTTTCCAGCAGGTATAACTTTATAACATTCAGGTCAGGTCTATTAAGCAACAGGGACTACTTTTCTTTGGTAGTAATTTGCCACTGTGGCACAAACAATCAGTGATGAGTATCTGACTCAACACATTCTCCCTTGCCTTTTCTTTCTAAGCAGATGGCACAATCCCCATAGCCTGTACCCTCTGCATTGTACAAGTTCAACCAGCTCTTCAGCCAGTGCAGAACTGGCTCCTACCTCGGTATCATACATCTGCTAACTTTTCTTTGCTTATCCTTGAATCCTGCAGAGAGGATAAAAATATCTCTGGAGCTGACAGTCTTCATGTTTTTACAGTTCTGTGTCATATAAACTCCATGAAGTTCAAAAGCCTTGGTTACAAAGTGTTTCCAGATAATAATGGATGGGTCAAGGGCAAGCAGTACTACTAGAAATCTTTTCGTCCCAGTGTGTCATTTGCTGTTGGGAGCTTCAGGACTGTCTGTTAGGACAATCAAGAGGGTCAGTCATACTCCTCCATCTGGGAAGAACTCTTTGCTTCTGGCTGAATACTCATCTCTGTTGACCACAAATAGAACAATTTGTGAAATCTATAAAAATTTCAAGGAGAGAAGTCAGAAGTAGTTCAGAGAAATGAAATAGCATGTGTTTTGGATTATGAATTCAGTTACTCTTCCTTTGACCCTCCAAATCCCTATGTTTTTCTGAAGATTATCATATATACTAATAATTTATCCCCTTATCTTTCCTCTTCATTTGTATGCCAGCATTCTTTCTTCCACTTCAAATTTTTCCTTCTCAAAACCCCTCTGCCTCCTTCAGAGAGGAATTTGCTTTCTGCACCTCGACCTGAGGAATTCCTATACTTCCTTCTGAAACTTTTGCTTTTATTTCCATGAGTTCACTACTAAATCTAGATACCTTAATTTAGATTATAATTTACCTCACCAAACCTTCCATCTCTTGCCACACCCTGCATGTCTTCCTTTGATTAGCACTTGGAGATATGCTCACCTGAAAACCTATTCCAGACTATCTGCAGTGAGAGAATGAAAGGGATGAATGAATTCTGCTTGAAGCGACAGCATGTATTATGAAAGAAGTTCTAATTTCAGATAATAAAGACTGAACCCTACTCTCCAGAGGCCTATGATAATGAACAGACTGTAATGGTGGCAAACCTCACCTTTCAAAGATACTGCACTGTATTCATGGGCTCAGCACTGAACCAGCAGTGCCCTTTATTTCTTCCTCTTTGGATCTGGCATGCATGTGTCAGTTGAGGTATCCAGAGACAGCACAGATGCCCAAACGTGGGCAGAAAGCCAGGCTGCAGGGCTTACAGTATAAATATATATTTTTTAACTTCATACAGACTTTTTTTTCCCAGTAAGTGTGTTTTTTGGGCTTAGAAACTCTGTGTTCTTAGCTATTTTAAGAAACCTGAAGGGTGAGAGATGGAGAAGCAGCAGACATCTTGGCAACAAAGATCTCTCCATGAACAGAATGCCAAGATTAAAAACAACTAAAAAGAGAGGGATACCTTTGACTTTTTCTTGTTCTTCCATCTCAGAAAATTGGCTCATCTGAAACTGTTGGATTCTGGCAAAGATTTATATCAAATGGGAGAAATAGCATGTTACTGAAGCAAGGTGATTTCCAAAGTGAGTCTAGATGTGCATTCAGCTCCTTCTACTTGGCAGCTATCATGAAGGGCAAAAAGATTTACCAGTTCTCCAGAGGGTATGTAACAGGGTTGCCCCAATCTGTCAGGAAGTGTTAGAACTCAGTAAGACTTGAAGTGGGACTTAAAATTACTGAAGCTCAGATGTTCACAATGTCAGGTGTGGATCCAGCTCAATCAAAAAAAGAAATAGGAAGAAGGAAAAAATGTGGGGAGTCCTAAAGGGAAACTCTTCACACAGCCAAGCTTAGCAAGAACACTAAATAAAGAGGGCAAATGGAGAAGTCTTTGCAGTTACAGTGCATCAGGTGGTCTATCAGACATAGCCACATGAACGCTGTTTGCCTACAACAAATAGGAAGTAAAGATGAGTTAAGGTGGCCTATCATCAAAGGGAAGTTCTGCATTTTATAGATACAGATAGAAAGTGGAAGAAAGAGAATGTTATCCATAATACCAAACCTAATGATTTTGGACACTAGCTCACATTTTGTGTGAGAAGATGAGAATGGGATAATAATGGAGGCTCTACATAATGTTTTTGCATTTGTAACATAAAGCTAAAAAAATAGCACTGCATAACCTCTACAAAATGGGTCACAACTGGACTAGAAGTAATTGCAGAAGTCCCATTTGTCTAACAACATTTCTCCAACGGTCTGTCCAGATTTCTGTCTAATCTAATCTATCCATACGCCCATCACTTTGAAAATGACTTGCCATTTTTCACATTTTATTAAGCCGCCTTTGAAAATTCAAAATATGACTCAGAAGCAAGAAATGGACTTGTGAAGAAAAAAAAAAAAAATCATAATTAAAAGCATATGCTTAAATTTGCACACTGTCTTACAATGTGAGAGTTAAAATGCATACTGCATCTCAAAGATCTCTTTATTCTTTCAAAGCAAGAACTAATGGAAGGAAAAGTTTCCATGGCCCAGATATGTCTTTGCTGAATCACTTTGTAAGGTGTGGACAATTGAGTCATAAACTTTCACACTACAGATGGCTGTGTTTCTTTCATAGTGAATCAAGCTTTAAAAGATCTGTGACACTTTATGTTATATGTTAACTAGAGAGGCATATTATGTAAAAAGCACACAGGGTTTCACATGCACTAGTGCTCTCTACACAAGAGAGCATCATTTTCAATATTCACTCATGAAACCAGCTTCCATTTTTATTTACTAATGTTCTTGTGCAATTGCCTGAAGTACATATGGGTTGGTACATTCACACTACTATCAAATTTATTGGAAATCCTGCTGTGTAAAGCTTCACAAATTAATTAAATGCATCTTTTTATACCACATTAAATTTGTACTTTTTGTTTTAACATTAAAAAATACATGTAATATCTTTCTAGATTGTCACCCCATCAAATGCCACTTTAAGAAATGAAAGAAAAGACAAGCAACTTGAAACACATACATTTGTGTGTTCTCACATGATAAAAATGTCCAAATATTTTAGACACACTTTAGAATTTTGGAGATAATATGACAATGCAAAAATACTTGCTGTTTGTTTGAAAGTAAATCTCTCTTCAGTAGAAGGCCTCACAACAGAAAGACTGATCTGTGTAAATACAGGTGCACAGTGTGCAGTTACATTGACACCGTAAGGGGTTTAAGAGATCTGGTAAAACTCCTATTTACATTTTGAGTGCAAGTACACTCCCTATAAACATTACTTTTAAAACCAGATAAAAAGCTTAAAATGATGCTTCCCCAGCTGGCAGACAGTTCTGTGGTGACGGACTGAAGTGTGATCACTGAGGAGGAGCGATAGCTAGAACCAAGATTAACACTTTGTTTGTTTGAACAAAGGACATTTTGTTGTCATTTTTCTGAACCTGTGGAACATTTTTACACACTGTACAAATAATTTCTAAAGCAATTATGACCAACCGTATATTTAAAACAAAGAAAAATTATAGGAAAAAAAATTACCACAGTCCACCTCTCAAGATATATCCTCTTCTTTGGACAACACTGCTTCACACAAACCTATAATTTGTTGTTCAAGAGGAAATTCTCTTAATTATAAAAAGGACTGTTTTCACTACCATGCTTCCAGCCAGACAAGGACTAATGTTGCGGATTAGTCCCTGTATATTCTGAATTTTTTCTTCAAAGATTATGCCATCTGAGCTATTCTGGAGATGTAATGGTGTGTCAGGCTGAATTACAAATTATTTTTGTCTTAGATCATGCTGGCTAAACATCTTGAGCCATCAGATAAAAATTTCTTGGAGTTACTGAAGGACCACATTTCAGCCACAGCTTCACATGCATCAACTAAAGGAAACAGTAAAAATAAGTAGTGGAAAACAAGAAAGACAGACAGAATGAGAACAGAAATTTTCACCTATCTTTCACTGTTTTGCAATTAAAGGTAGCTTCAAGCACACTAAATGTTCCATGCAGATCGCTAGTCTAAGGTCTAATGATTCAAAGTTTGCTATTAACACTTCTTTAGCTTGAGGTAAGAATCAGATTTCCTAGTATATAAACTGTAAGATACTTGAATTTTTTGACAACCATTCTCTACCATCTCCCTCTTCCCTCACCCATGTACATATATATAGAACCATGATACAGATATTTAGTATTCCCTTGCAATGCAATACTCTGTCATGTTTAAGTGGCAAATACAGAATAAGATCTGTTTTAAGCTAGCTTGGACTAAACAAACTTTGAAAAATTAATGTAACCTGATCCCCAACATACCTTCTCAGAGTCATTGGAATACATACATTTCTTAAGGCAGCGCATACATACTGGAGATTAAAGCAGCACTGTGTCCATCCCAGATTCTGCATGATGGCTGCAGAGCCTTGATCCTGGCTCTGTGAAACAACCATTATCTCACATCTCTTTTTTCTTCTCTTCATGGAATAACCATATTAACCATATTATATCTTTACTGCTTTTCCATATTTCTTGACAGCAAGAAGACAAACAGCATTTTCAGGGCCCTGCTTAGTCTGCCTCACAGACATCTTTATTTCCATCCATCTGAAATTTCTCACAAAAGGCAAAACATTGCTTTTGCGTATCATCCACTTTTGCTGCCAGTTGGTTCCCAGCTGAAGGCTACCATTGCAGGTATGGCTCCTGTTTTAACTGCTCTTAGATCTTAGCTCTGCTGTGGTATTTTAAATACCTTGTGGTATTTAGAGGTAGTATATGAGTCATCTAACCCACAGAAAGTGTGTTTGATTATGATTATATAGCATTTGTTGATTATTCTTTCTTAAATTATGTTTCTAAAATGTTTGCTACCAGTCTTCAAAAACATTTGATCCCTTTTTGCCCAAATGAACTACTGTGAACTCTTTCCTCTTGTCCTTGTCTTCCTTATGTCACTATGTTCTTTCAGGTAGGCATTAAAACCTCCAGCAGTTTTCTATTTATTGCATATAAGCTTTTTTATATGTGGCACAACTGGAATTTCAGACACTCACTCATAATAACCTGCTCGTTAACTTACTACTACACCCACATCTTCAGACAGATTATGAAGGTCTTGCAGACTAATTTGTCCCACATAATTAGGTCCTGTGAGCTTTGCAATATACTTCCTTACTATGCTTTAAATTCCGAAGAACCTCTTCAGAGGTAATTTGACACATAATATGCATGCAGTCCTCAGTATGTTTGCCACATGTTCTGCTGTTTCCTGCTATGTTATTATGGCCTTTCATCATTTCCTTTCACCACATCCTCTTGAATATTCTTCTTTCACCCCTCTTCGATACACTTTCACTGAGTTATCACTGCTCCTCAGAATTTCGCTTACACTGGGAAGCAGCGCCTGTAATAGAACCAATTGGTTTTAATTTATAGAAGAAATTATGGCAAACAATCAACATTTTGAGCTTCAGATCAGAACATTTTCAATGTAACTTTCAGCTTCTGTTTCTACTCCTGTTTTTGTCAGCCACTGCAAACTACTCTTTTGTCTGTATTCATACCACATTGAACAAGACCATTTAAATATATTTTACTGGCAAGTTTTGAAAGATTGAAAATGAGTGTTAACAAAATAATGCATTTTCAGAGCAAGAGCAGGTTTTGATAGACTTACTCAAGTAGGAAACAATGTAATCTCTCAGGGAATAGAGTACCAAAAGGTAGATGTTATATTGCTCCCAGTAGAATCCTTAAGTCCCTTGCCAAAAGACATTTAATGCGCAACCATCTCTACTGTAAAACAAATGCTGAAGAGGTGCCATCAGTGATATTTGCACAGATTCATTCTCATTAAAGGCTTTTATAATAGCATTCACTCTGGTGTAAACTTTTAAAAATTGAGTCCTAGATGTATTAATCCCTTTCGTCTGGTGCTCATGAGCTTAATGTGTGACATTGTAGCTAAAAGGACTAGTTGGTCCTTAGACAAATAAATAACAGATTACAGAGTAGAAGTCGGAAAGTTACATGTGTTTTTAATAGCAGTGGGTTCAGTTCTAGAAGGGTTGTAAGGATTTTGGAGCAGGAAAGACTTCAGGATTGGAGAACAGAACTTAGAGTGAAAGACATAAATAACTCTATTTAGCTTAGAGAAATGCGAGAGAGAACTTGATTATGGTTTAGGTATGTCTCTAGAGATAATAGGAACTTAACACTAGGGGAATCTTCATACAACAGAAAATAAAAAAAAAAAAAAAGTAGAAAAATCAATAGCTGAATACTAAAGCTATAAATCAGATGTGCAGTTTTAACAGCATCGAAACAGCTCAGTGAGGTTTAAGGTGGATTCTCCCCCTCTACAACTATAATAGTAGAAGTGGTTTTGAATAGTTCAAAAAGATGATACCTTATCCAACCACAGCTGTTAAATTTGAAGAAAGAATTGATCCAAGGAAGCTCTATAGCCTGGGATATGCAAAAGAAATTTTAGATTTGGTCTCCCCAGCTTCTGAAAACAATTCCTGAAGTTCTTACCACATCTGTGGAGAACACACTTGCACCCTGTGGCTGTGACACTCCTAACTTAGTCACTGCACGGCCAACATCCCAAACACCAGTTTTCTACCTTCCATTAAGTGAAAGAAAGGGAGAAACCATCAGGGGAGCATAGTCACTGAAAACTTACACAGTAAGACACTACTTCCACTGTTGTCCAATTTGTGGCAGCATCAAGGGTTCCGATGTAGTCAGTAGAGCTTCTGAAGTATGATTTAAAACACCAGCATTAAGAATCTACGCCTTTTGCTTCACTGTACAGTAAGTCTGGGATCCTGGTAGATGTTATGATGATATGAAGAGCCATCCCAAAGCATTCTGTCTTGAAACCCCTATTCTTTTCCTATAACCATAATGGAAATTATATGTGAAATACTGAGAGGAATGCTGCTTCTCTGTTTTAACCTTAGAAGAGATGTGTTCTGCTGTATCCTTCCATCATCTGTTGTTTCACTTCTGTTGTTTGTTTCTCTCCCTCCACATTGTTTGCAGAGTAGAAAACCAGACTGCGAGAGGAATTGTTGGGGTCTCTGTTCTGGCACGGGGTGCTCCCTCCTGGGGCTGTTCTCTACCCTAATGGAGCTGCCCATGTTGCCTCTGCTGTGAATGTTTCCCAGGGTCTGTATTGGTGCAGCTTGGTCTGGCTTTAGCCGTAAACTTCATGTTATACATTGGGATAACGCTTCTGTGCTGAATGTATGCGTTGGCCTAGCTGTGTGGGCACAACAGACAGGATTAAAAGTGTTTTCTAAGGTTCAGCACTGAGCATATAATGACTGTCACAGGGGAGAGCCACTTCCCAAGGTGATGAAAGAGCAGCATGCCATTACACATTATTTAAACACTCTCTGACATCTCCTCCAAATGCATAGCCGTGGTGCAGCGGCAAAGTCTGTCTTACAGCACAGCTACAAAAAAAACTCACACTTTACTGCACTGAGGACAAGCATCCTCAAACCATGCAGAACTTCATTATTATAGAGATTATGGTCTTCCTCCTTGTTCGGCATTAAAACTGCTTTCCTCACTACACTCCTCGAGGCCAGAGCATAATCTGTTCTTCAGTACTGAGGAGTTGGAGAGAGCATCCCTTTCCTCCTTTTTTTTTTTTTTTTTTTTTTTTACCCCTAAGCAGTAATTAACATAGGGGACATTGTTAGCTCAGCACTAGAGGGTGTATTTTTACCAAAGGTGAATTAGCATCCCTTTATCAAAAGCAGAGGACCTGTTGATGAGAGCTACAAGAGTTTGATGAAATGGGATGCGCCCTGGCACTGTATCCTAGCACTGAGCTAAGCTTTGGTGGATTTTCCTGATCTGGTTGTCATGAAATTATGCTACATGAAGCTAGCAAAGTTGAGTGAAACTTCATAAGGGTGAAGGTACCCTGTTGGCTGGAGTTTGTTTCCAAGATACTATGAAAGTAGGATTTAAGCATGTGCTCTTATCCCTCTTGTGCATGTACATAGAGATCCACCATGCAGACCCTGGTTTAGGGTAAGAGTATATCTTGACTTGTGGAACCAAATATCATTGAAATCAACATGTATCAAAAATAATACCTATTTAACAGCAGAAACACTTTGTATTTCACTTTGTAGTTAAATCTAAAAATAACTTGGACTTTAGACTGAAAGGAAAAGTTACACTAGCCACATATGAAATTTTGTTTATTCTTAAAAATCCATAATGTTTCTAAATGCTAATCTATTTATATGCAAAAAAAAAAAGTCAAAAAAAAGTCACTTTTACTTCACATTAACGAGGAAGCTTCTTAATGGCTTATGCCGACACGAATATGCCTCTATCTTGAAGAACACAGCAATATACAAATAACACTTCTATTAAAATTCATGCATAATCAAAACAAATTGAATATCCACTTTTATTTCCATTGGGAACAGAGCTATAAAGATTAATGCTAGACAATGATATTTAATTAAAGCTTATTTACTTTATAAGCACTTCCACATTTTCAAGAGTAGTCTCCTCTTTTGGAACAGGAAGCTGTAACGCATTTCTAGCCATCTAACAGTCAGAGGTGGAGGAAACTAGTTCTGATCACAGTACAGTGTTTACAGTGGTACTGACAAGCTGTCTAGCAAAATTTTTCACATTAAAGAATTCTGGTGTTAAAGAATTTAAATGCATTTTAATTGACTTTTCAAAATTCTATTCTTTATACACAAACACACCTGAACACAGTAACAGGAATTCTTTTTTATATGCATTATTCTCTCTGATGGCATGTTGTTGTACTGTACATATACTTCTCTCTTCATTTTTGAGATACAAAATAAAAGGTTATGCTCTTATGAGTAATAACCAAATAAGTTTCCTTTCCTTAAACACTTGTTTGCTGCTGTATTCTAGATTTTTTTTCAATAAACTTTTAACTGCTTCCATGAAATTAGAGGAACTAATTTGTGTGTGCATGCAGATGTTAACATAAGAAACTAGAGAGTACAGAAAAAAACTGCAGAGAATGGCACTTGCATTCTGCTTATTGAGGTTAAAAATTACAATAAGACATGGGAACACTAATTTCTAAGAGGAGATTTAGTTTCAAAATGCAAGAATTGTTGGCACATATGTGGCTGATCCTTGTTTCTCATCAGTATGAACACACAATCTCCAAACACAACATTTTCAATAACAGTTGTATTAGTCATCTACAGCTACAAAGCTGTTTAAGATACACAAATAAAATAGCTTTATTTGGATTGTAATTAACATGGCAAATATCACAATATTCTGCACGAAACAAACACGCTGAATCTATATATTTTATTTCTTCTGACAACTAGCAAAGCATATTTTACTACAGAATGCTTTATTGCTTCTTAACTATTCATCCTACACAGTATACATAAAAGCTTAATGAGTATAGCTGCATAAAAACTAATTTTAATGTTTTTAAAATCAATGGTGAACAAAATGTTGTTTAGATTGTTTTTCAAACAACTATGCCACATCTGATCCTTTGAGGAAAAGCAATTACTTCTTCTTGTCATAGTCAATACATATCTTCATTCTCCATTTCAGTTGTACCATTCTTAGGGACCCTTACACCAGTTACCATACAAACAGTTAAATATTTGAGCAAATATAGAAGAATATTGTCATTAAATGTCTAATCAATAAGATACCACTTTGACTAATAGGCTAAGAGTGAAGAGAGCAAAAGAAGAAAAACTAGAAGGATATTTTTTTTTTCCAAATTAACAAATAGTATATGCAAGATTGGCTAATGAAGTATGTCTTCAAGGAAAAGTTGCAGAAAATAATCTTAATAAAAGGTATACAAAGATCTCTACAAGATAGCTACTATTGATCTGATTTTAGCTCCTGATTCTTTTATCCACTCTGAATAAGCATCAGCTTTTTCGTATTTTCTAAGGAAACATCAAATGTAATCATTTTTTGTAAGTTTCAAGTGCTATAAATCATGGGGAACTTGTGCACACCTAATTTATGCAATCATATTGGTAGTGAGGAAATCATCATTCTTTAGTGTTTCGTATCTCTGTCATTCTCTCTCAGAGAATTTCTTTATTACAGCAGGCACCACAATAGTTGAGAGTTTCTCAGCATTTGTATTAGTGAGACCAATATTTTTAAGGTACGTGATTCTGTCATAAAAACTGAGACCATAGCCTGAAAGTGTTAGTTTGTGAATTTCCAAACATGCACACACACACATGCACAAAGACACCCCCCCCCCAAACATTTTCTAATTTAAAATGTTTCCTTTTTCTTTCCCCTTGCCTGCACTCCTGAAACCTAAAAACACATTCCTCCTTCTTAGCAATCTTGCAGGCCATCAGAATCTCCGATACAGTCAAAGAAAAAACTAAGAACAATAACTATCAAGCAAGTGGCTGAGGTACTGAGATTTATAAAGCGTTCTTAACACATGCATAAAAGGTACTTTTCATATGGAGTTGCGATGCATTCTAGAGTATGTTTCAGAAACACAAAAACGTACATAATATGCAAACGTGTACTACTCTTCATAGACATTCACTATACACACCTATGAAGTGCTGAATCCATATTAAGAGTCCTACTGAAACATCACTAGACAGGCTGCTTCTGTTTAGCCCACATTCTCCTTTTACTGCAACACAGCCCCTGTTGGCAGCATTTGAAATAGGTGTTTCTTTAAAAGTCAAGTTTCTGTCGGAAGTTTTGCCCATTTCAAACTCTGCCTTCACCACAATAGAACAACTGGGTTTGGGACAGCTTGGTCTTACCACTGTGAATTAACTCAGCCTCTTGCAAAGAGACTTTTGGCACACATCTGCTTAACCTCCTTCTATTGCTGCCTGTCCCAGTAAAATTCTCCAACATCGCAGGTCTTGTAATTTCTAAGTATAGTTACTTAAGTACCTCTATTGTAATGAATTTTTTTCCTTGGGAATGAGACAGTGATAGAAGCAACAGAACCTGAGCACAAAAATACAGCCTCAGCCATTTCAGTCAGGAATTAAGTAAAAATCAGGAAAAAAAATGAGATTAAATTTCAACTTTAAGGTAATAAAAGATGGAGATGGAGGTGCCAATGAAATCTGCCGAAACTAAATTTCAGAAGCATGGCTTTCTCATCTTGAAATGTTATACCCATAAAAGCAGCCTATAAAATTAATCTACCTGGAGATTTTCCATGTTAAATCAGCTCAGAAATAACTTTTAAGCACTTACGGCATTATATCTAAAATACATATTCTCCTGTTGTCCATATATCAAAATCCTGTGTATTTTGAAAAATAAGATTTGAGCTGCACTGAGATGTTTGTATTATAAGAAAGAAGAGTAATAAAATATATCACTTTCAGAGAGATTTGACATTTGTAAGCATTCTCTAAAAATTTGCATCGGGTTGCAGTATTGGGGGAGCATGTGGTTTAAAGGTTCCTAAACTCTCTTTTTGGAAGAGAAGTATATACAACAGTGAAAGGCAGCAAAAAGAGGCAAAAAGCCAGTGTATCTTTTCAACCTGGATCTGAAAATGAAATTCCTAAAGTGCTGTTGCAATACAGCCCATTGATATAAACTCCTTTATTCCGTTTGCTCAAGGGAAAGGGGTGTTCAGTAAGGTAAAAAGAAAATCAGTGGAGTAATATCCAAAAGAAACAAACCTGTACTTCTCTCAGGAAAATAAAGTGTTTTTTTCAGTTTGCCAGATGTAGAAATAAAGAGCATTTAGATGTTTATATTCCAATCAATTTGTCAAATTTGAAAAATTTAGCATGATCTATATAGTAATGCGGGAATTCAGGGGTAGGTTTTTTTGGTGTGGGTTTGATTCCTTTTTTTTTTTTTTTTCTTAGAAAGCTGTAACCAGCAAAGTAGCAGATACAAGTGGAGGGGGGGAAAAAAAAAAAAAGAGAGATGAAAAAAATATTCCATACATTTGGGTTCTTGCCAAGAACTTTACCACATTTTTCAGATTCTCAGTTTTCAAATAAAGGTGTCTTAGCCCTTGCAATTGTGGAGATATTCTTGCCTCTGTAAATCAATGTATTGTTGCTAGCCAGCCTTGCAGAAATCTGTCTACAGCCAGCCAGCCAGAAACAATAGGAGCGACAATTATATGTATTCTTTTCCCTCCCGCCAAAATTAGCATGGTTTTGCCTTAAAATGCAAGGCAATTTTAGTAAAGGATGTGTTAGTGTTCAAAACACTAAGCTGGAATCAAGCAGAGGTTGCACTATAAAAGCACGTATAATTAAAGTGTACAGACTCCTTTTTTTTGCTTATACAGTGTCAGTTTGGGTTACTTTTACCAACTCAGCATTGCAGATTAGGCAGGGAGACAAATGAACTCTGTAAGGAAATAAATTTGGGATGAACATTTGGATTATTTCAGGTCTGGATGTTTGGTCAAACATGGTGTTTCAGGGAAAGTTATTGAAGAAGAGGAGAAAAAAAGTCAGTTGCAGACTGAATTGTACCAACCTGAACCACTGTTAAAGCTCTGCATGCCAGTAAAGGAGCTACTTTCAAAAACCTTGGTTCATGTCATAAAAAGCAACCAACATAGCTGAGTTGAGGGCTTGGTCCAATCCTGTTTTTCATTTTTTCACCTGGAATTTCCATTAAAATCCATTTTGCCCTCCTGTTTCAGCTGTTTATAATTCACCTTACTTTACTTCTCCGAAAATCCAGCTAAACTTGAATGAAACATTAGGTTCGAGAATTTAAGAACTGTACAAAGGTGGTGCAGTATAACATGTTGATAATGTGCTTTATATTTCTGAATCTGAAAGCTCTCAGTAACTTAAACCTGTTCACTCACGTTTCTGACACACTTATCAGCAGAAGGGGTTCAGAGGTAGACACTCTTCGATGTGAAATCAAGGTGCTACAGAATTCTGCAGAATCTATAGAAATACCTCCACAGATTTTGCCAGAAAACCTCAGCAGATTTATATTGGCCCTGCCAATGACTTTCTGTTTAACTTGTAATCAAAACAACTCAAACCCAGTTACTGTTTGCATATCTGCCAAGCCTCTCAATTTCAGCAGTAGGCAGCAGACTCTCAGTATGACAGCCTGTCTTTCAGATTCAAGCTGAATCTGCCAAGGCTCCACTACAGAGGCAACTGGTAAATTAAATGCCAACAAGCAAGGACATTCATGTACCTTTACACTCTGCACATGAAGAGACATCACAGGCCTCTTCATTCTAATGGGTGCTTTGTGTGTTTTGGGCTGCAAAGTAAAGAGTGCCTGCATAATGAAGTCATCGCATATATATTAGTTTAGCTGTATTGCTCTAGTTCTCTGGTCACAAATTACCTAACAGGTTTTCTTGTTAGCGAAAAACAGAAAATCCTTTTGTTGGTGCAAGTAACCCATGGAAATCAAGCAGTGAAAGAAAAATTAACTTTTAATCCCTTTTCTACCTAAAGACAGCAAATAACATTATACAGCCAGGTTACAGTGGAGTCATTGCCAAGGGTAAGAGAAAATAATAAGCCTTTAAAGTCATACCGTCAAATCTTTAATTCTCTTGTTCATAATAGAGGCACACTCTGTGATTCTGAAAAGGAGCATCTTTTTAAAGCTATCAGCACTACTGACGATTCTTTATAGCAAGCAGAAGACATTAATTATATTTATGCAATTATTGACTCTTATAAATACTTACAAGTTGTGTGAGACTTTTTGATTATTGATAGCTAACGCAGTCACTATTGCCAAGTTTAGATTGTATTAGCAATTTTGAGTGCACACCGTAATACAACCATAGATATTAATACCATTGAGCATAAATAACAGTACTTGACAGAATCAAGTGGGGGAAAAAGCACTAACACTGGTTTTTCTAATGGACAGAATAAATGATAGAATGGTATAATGAGTTTACAGCAGCCAGGTTTAGTGAAATCTATTTCTGAAGTAAGAAGTGGGGGAAAGGTAGCAGTTTTGGTAACAGAATGAGCGTATGAACACATTAAAAATTAACAGGGTGTTTTCAGATAATTGAAAGAAAAAGCACCGACATGGGAAACTTAGCTGTTGTAACTCACACAGCTCTACACTGGGCATTTTCACTGTTTCCTGCCATGGATTTAATCTGTCATCATACCTATAAATGAAAGAAAGAAGTATGAGCTTCCCAAGAGTTTCTGCAATAACATAAGAGGGTTTCCTTTTTTTTATTTTTTTTTTTAATAGTGGGAGGAGAAGAAATTCTCGGTCCAATATAAAAGGGGTTACTGCAGTGAAAGTGTCTTTTTTATTTACTATAATTTGACAGACCTAGCTCTGCAAGACTTCAGAACTAAGAAAGTGGAAAACTTTGATGTTCCTTTGACATGAGCTGATTGAGATGCATCTTCTTCGTAATTGTAGAGAAATACTATATTGTTGCAGCTGCCTGGTGCTAACAGTGAACAATGTTTCATTTCCCAGCACTAATTCCTCCCTTCTCCACTTCCCTCCAGCATTTGCAGTACTTACCTTTGTCACACCAAGGTTTACTTTAACTGAAGCCCTGTCAGGTGTCCCCAAAAAATGACAAACTAGAATTAACTTATAATTGTAATTTGAGCCTGAAGGCCTGTGTTTGGTGTAAAAGAATTCACCTTCTACAAGGACACACATTGGGGAATGTTAGAGGGACATTTGAAATTCCAGACATCACGATTTCATTAATCAATTAGCAAATCAGTTAGCAACTGGCTGTATATCATTTCCAGGGCCTGATGCAGTGGTTGCTGAAGATAACAGCAAAGCTCCTGTTAACTGCAGCAGCTGCAACCTCAAGTCTCTGAAACAGTCTTTCCCCCTTCCACTTGTTAACAGTATCTTGTAAGTATGTAAGTGAAATCTCTCAATACTATCAGTGCTTAACTGTGGAAGTAAAGTTATACACCTGTGTCCTTCAAGGTTAAAAAAACACAGCTCCAGAAATCCTTGTCATTTTCAAGTTCTTTTTCTCTACTCCGTTATTTTAGTCACCTGTCTATAGACTGGAAGTTTGCTGCTGCCTAGGCTGAGACAGGAATGCTGCAGCCAGTAGGACAGGTTGCTAAAAATCTCCTGTGACTATGGTATATCAAGACACGCGATCCCCTCCCGGAGGCCTACCTAAGTTAGGACATAAAGTGCAGGCACATACAAGTTAAAAATGATGAAACTTCTCCACTCTCCAGGAGCCACTGAATTTGACTTCTGCAAACAGATATTTCCAACCCTAACTTGAAACAACCCAGTTCTGCCCGTCTCTGCTAGACCTGTTTTGTTAAAGCATTTTTTTTCAAGGTAGAAAATTCTCATGTTGCCTTGAAAAATGATTAATAGAGGTAGGTTTTAAAAAACAAAACAAAACAAAACAAAAAACCCCACACACCACTTTGCACTAATAATAGGGGAATAATTTACTGGTTTGTGTTCTGACTCGTTAGATGGCAACTGATTTGGGGCTGGGGGGAGGGGAGATGGGTGATTAAAGGGTTAATATTCAAATGAGAAATTTGCAAGGCCTGCATAATGGAACTGCCACCCTGATAACAATAGGAATTTTTAACAATATCGAGCCTTGTTAGCAAGAGAGTTACAAGCATTGAGGGCAATCAGTGTGTCTTGTCAGTTCCTTTTTATCTACCATCTCCAACCGCCAAGGAACCGAAATGAAGCACTTTGGAATTATCAATTTCAGCCACATTTGCATAACAAAGCCCCCGAGGAAGAGGCATGATAAATGTGAAGGACCCCTCTTGGAAAAGGAACTGTCAACCGCGCCCCGAAAGATTCTCCGACCGAGCGCATTCTCGGGGATTGTAGTCAGCGAAAATAAAATGAAAGCATTAAAGAAAGTCATTCTCTCAGAGAGAAAAATCTCCCCCTCTGCACAGAGAGAACTGGATGAAATGACATTATGCATATGAAAATGTCCAGAAAGATGTTTGATTTATGTATGCATTAGATGCAAATTCCATTACCGCACGCGCGCTGTTGTGTGATTTGGCTCTGAACACATCACTGCCCTGATCAAATCTGATCTCATTAATTCCGACAAGGAGAGAGAGAGGGAATTGAGAAGAATTTATGGCCTGGACACTTGAAAGAAGTAAATTGTAATTCTGTTTAAAGCTGTAGCGAACCTTTTAAACACCTTTTATTATAGAAAAAAGCACTTACTTTTATAACACTGTTAGAACTTACTTAATCTTGTACTTCGAACTTCTAGTCCTCATTTAAAAAAATCTATGACCTTGTTTGGGGGGGGGGAAGAAAGAGGGACAGAGAGATGGAGAGAGAGAGACAGGAAAAAATACGCCTGTCTTAGACTGAAATCCAGCAGAAGCATCATAATAATATGATCAAAGAAGACCTATTGACTGTCTGAATAATCGTGTGAAAATTCTGTTCTGCTGGTATATGTTTTTTTTAAAACAATCTTTTAATATCCTCAAATAAAATATCAAATACTTTACAAGTGTTTTTATGGGACTGCATGTTTAAAAATATTATTAATTGTGATCTAGATAAAAATGGCAATGGGTGCATGTTTTATAACAATATTCTTAAGCAGTGCAGTGGTGTCAGCTAAAACTGATACGTGTTCCATTCTGACATATAGAAAATTTAAAGACAAAAAAAAAAGCTAGCAAATCTTTGCTAAAAAGTAAGTATATTACTGTAGGGAAAAAAATCAAACAGATTGTTTCTTACATTAATAAAGATTCTTATCCTTGTTTTGCTCCCGAGAAAGACCTTAATAACTCATTTCCTCCCTTCATGAAAGATAATCACCCTTCATGGGTGAGATATCCTGTATTTACTTGATACCAAGTGTAAAACTGAAATAGTGTCTCAATATGTTATTGCATTGTATAATCAGTGTTCCTCCCCCAACATTCATGAACCCCTAGGGTGCTTCATAGCCTAGAATAGTTTCTTTTCTTTTATGCATCTTCCGTTTTAGTGAGATATGATGAACTACCTCCCCAGTAAAGAAAATAGAGGAAGAGAGTGAAAAACAAAACAAAACAAAACAAACCCCGCTTGATTCCTAAAATCTTAGTTGCCTATCATGATTCATTTACAGAAAAATGAAGTAATTTCTGCAAACAGTTTCCCCAATGAAGCCTAAAGCTTTCTTTGATAATCTGCTCCAGTTGAAGTAATTGTTGAGTAACGTTACCCAGAGAGGAACAGGAAATTTATAAGTTACAGTATATATAAATATAAAAAAAAAATAACTTGCAGGTAAACCATTTGAATGTATTTTAAGCATCATTCACATTTTCAATAGTTAATATTGATGTATTGTGGAGTTGCATTTTGGATTATTTTTTTTTTAATCTTTCCACATGCAGAAAATATATGTTTACAATTTCTATTATTCAAGCACAGAAAAATGTTATCCTTTGAAGTATTATTTTAATATATTTGGCTACCAAATTCAACCATTAGTTTAGAAAGAAGGGAACATAGTCCTGATTTACAAAGAAATTTCAGTGGAGTCCTAAGTATGCATTCAAAAACCACTTTACAGAAACATGCAGACATTACAATATATAGATGAGTACAAATATGTCTTGTCATTTTATTATTTCGTCATCAGTAGGTACACATTTCTGTAAAGGTATTTGAATGTGTATACGTGTGCATGAAAAATAGCAGAGAGATTTTGTAAGTTTATAATAGAGCGGGCATTTGTTAAGGTGAATATAACACAGAATACTGCTTTTTTTACTGTACTACATTGAATACACTGAAACGTGCAGTGGGTATTGGGCTGAGCATATAAAATAACTGAGAGATTTGGATTTTTGAAATATAATTATGTATCATGCAATATTTCTCAGACTGAAAGTGCTAAAGAAATATTTTTATTCTAAATAAATATTCTTTCTATTATTAACTAGAGAGTGTATTACTTTATGCTATGTCTGAGGGAAAAAAAATCACCCAGAATTTTGCTTGCATGTAGACTTTAAGAAAATTAGCACAGTGTGAGAGAAACTGTAATTGCAAAATTTGGTTTGGTGTTTTACATAAGGTTATCTCCCTCCTCCTGCATACCCTTTAGCATATCACTGAATGCATTTTATTAAAATATTCTAACCACCTGTCCATTTGAGCCTGTTTCAGTTATCACCCAAAAATAAAAGCAATTTTGTACTTCAGAACACACGGATCTAGAAATAAGTTTCCATTACTAGTGGCTAATTAAGCATACGGGTCTTGCTGCCCCTTTAAAAAAAAAAAAAAAAAGCCCAAGCCAAAACACAACAACAAAAGAAACCACATCCTTTTTGCCACCCCAACCCCTCCTTCTGTCCCCCCCCAAATACACACACAGACAGACTTCCCTTCAGTGAGTGGTTCAGGCTCCCTGATTAAGGTCATGCCGTTTGTTCATTACTGGCCTGGCTAATGTGATTGAATTGGAACAATACCTTTGAACTCCTTGGCTATGATCTGCATACTAATTGACTCTCTTGTCCTTGGCAGTGACCTTGACAGGCTTTCCACCACTCTCAGGATGACTGACCAGTTTCTCATCAAAAGTTCCTAGTAAAAAAAACCCCAACCGCTAAACAAGAATTAGTCATTTACACTACTTTTCTCTGTATTCATATTTCCTTATATACCACTAGAAAAAGCAAAATTGCTACTCCCTAGCTCCCCCTGGATGTTTATTAATACTTGAAAATCACAGTGTCACTTTAAAGTCCTGAAACAGCGACAGCTTTGTTTTGAAAGAGTTCATTGTTGCAGCCTAAAACACATTTTACACATATTTTCAGGTGGCTTTTTTCCTTGTTACACAAGGGGTTTGCAGTTTAATTCATGGCCCTTTATATTATCTTTTTTTTTTTTTCAAATAAATAAATAATACTGGTTATATCCTATAAAACCAGCACAGATTAATTTCCTTTTTACAATTTACATCAGCACTCTAACAGCCTCGGTTTCAACAGGTTCTATAGTAATAGAAATACTATGGTTTCAAGCACAACAAAACCAAGCCATGCAGCATACTACATCTAGAAAATGCTAGCTTTAAGGTAATGAGCTAAGGATTTTATTTTCATATCTCTGAAGCTCTTAGACCAACATATTACTCAGGAGAGGCATGATTTCTATACAGAAGACATTATTAAACACTATACTAACATTTATGAAAAAAAATCAAAAACAGCATTACAGAATACTTTTCTGGTTGGAAAGGAGAGGTTTACTTCATTGTTATGTATGTGAAGATTTATCTTGTGAGAGAACTGTCCAGCTCTGTGAACTTTTATTATTAATGAAATAATAACTAAACCAAAATAAAATAAAGTAGCACCAAGAAACAGAGATGGACAGCATGCCAAGAAATGTGCTTTTATCAGGCTGTCGTCAATGGTCTGCTTTAGAAAAAGTTATATTTTTTCCTTTAATATTCATTCTTACTTTAGACAGAATCTATTGTGGGGGAAATAGCTGGAATTTTAAACTCATTTAATAACACTTTTCACTTCTCTAGCAGCTCTTTACTAGGTTCTCAAAGGGCTTTAGAAACACGAAGGAATGAATATATATTATAACCAGGTGAAGGATTATTATGGAACATTAATAATGACCTGCAAATCTATAAATAGTAAATAAAACTACAAAATTGCTAACGCACGTTCTTTAGTGCAATCCCCATTTTCATTCTGCTGTGGTAACCAGACCAGCTGTTTTGGAAAACGTCTCAAAACAGAGTTTTTCAGTATTGAGAAAATTATTTTTAGTTTTTAATGAAATAATATCCAAGCACCTGGCCAATGTCCAAGTACTTAGAGCAGACCAGACCTCACAAATTCACCATCGAGTTCAAAACCACCATAGAAATTAGTCACAAAATTCAGATCTTGATCCAATCTTTCCTAAAAATTCGAGGATGGCCTAGATCCAAAATTCCAGTAAGAATTCCAAAATTTTAGTACAAAGAAACATGTCGGGGTCCATTTATTTTCTATGACCACTTCTGTCCAAGCCCTAGTACTGGAACAGGCTTCTCATCATCACTCTTGAGCTTGTACATACCCTTTATCTGCAATGCCCTTATTCTGCTGGTGGAAGTCCCAGGCATGCTTAGGAAACCAGAAAGCTGGTGTAGAAATGGGGAAAGACAGAGAGGGCAAGATACTGACTGTGGTGTCTGCGGAGACCTGCAGCAGCAATGCCAGGTGAGCCTGCAAGCAGGACACCTGCCAGAGCATCGTGGTTGAGAAGCATGTGCCAGCTGAATCTGCGAACAAACTAAATCTCCACGGAGCCACACAAGTGACACAGGATGGAAGAACACATTTTTGAAGGTCCTTTGGTGCCTAAAACACATACAGAGAGTTATAGGAGTTTTCAAAAAAACCATTTGGGCTAAATTCGCATTGATTTCCCTTTGCTCTAAGGCTCTAGAATCAGCAGCTGAACAGATGAAGTTAGCATTTATATAAATTACCAATCAATTTTTCACACCAAATCAGCAATGCTTATACAAAAATTTAATGTTTCTGGTATTCTGAGACCTTTATAGAGTGTACTGAAATATATGAAGTATTTCACAGACCACTAAAAAGCAGCCACTTCTACAATAAAATATACATATGTCCCTGCAATAAAAGAGCATACAGAGGAGTTTTAGAAAGAGTATTTTTAAAGGAAACTGCAAAAGGAAAGATTAGGTAGATAGAATGCACTCTATGAAACAAGACTCTGCTCTCTTGTAATTTTTTTTATGTTTTCAATAGAAATTGTCCAGCCTTGGTTGTAAGACTCAACCAAAAACTGTTATGCCCATCACTGTCACTAGTTAATTTTATTTAAGCAGCGAGCACCACCTACTGCAGGGGAAGATTGCAACTTATTTAGTCAGTACATCAATCACTTCCTGTAATAATTTGTTTTCCTAAAGCTGTTACTGCTGAAGTTCTGACCAGAACTATGTATAGCTTTCATGTGAGATTGGAGCTGATTGCTGCTCAAAATGGAGTGTTTTTGAGCTATTTGTAACATATATAGGCCTTAGATATTAACCAGCTAAGAGAAAATTAAAAATAACATCTAAACAATTAACCTAATACACAAAACCAGAACTTAAAGGAAGCTACTGGGAGAAATTAGTTTATCATATCCTCTGTACTTGATCTGTGACTACCACATTAGAGAAACCATTCACTGACTGGGGTAAGAGCTGTTCCACTCCTTAAAAAAAAATAGATATGTTTTAGTACTGAGTTTCATGCATTTCTACACAAGAGCTAGACTCAGTTCAGGAACAGGGACAGCACAGCACAGAAAGTCTCTCCCCTTTCCTGTCTCAGAAGACTGGCAGGGGTTCTGACACCACTTACGTGGTGCCCTTCCCACTGCAAATGAAACCCCCTCACCTGCTCAGTTCTTATCTGCTCCCTCGCAGCTGCCACTGTCTGCTCACCTGATTGCTCCATAACATGATTCAATAAAAACTATTTCCTTAACCTGCATCAGTTTGACTGCTTTGGACCAGAAAGCCACTCTGTGACTCATGCTGTTGTACCTGAGGAGGCAGCAACTTTGAGCAAGAGCCTGGGTGTGACCTGCGGGGATGCTTAGGCAGGGAGAAATCAGAGTACCATCTGCAGCCAGAACAGGCTGTCTGACTGCAGCGCTGAGCTGTTGCCAAGATATGCTGAGTTACACTGGTCATACAGGTTCCTCAAAGGCTTCTGTCTGTGATGGAAAGGTAGAGAAAATCTGAGCTCTCTCTTTCCTGGACCTACCATCACAGTCAGGATAAAGGCAAAGATCCCCAGCAAATGTACTTCTGAGGATGAGGCAAATAAGACGCTCAGTTAAATGCTCTGCTGGGCATTTACAGTGAGATTGCAAATGCCTGTGCAGTGCAAAGAAGCTGCAATACGTAAGACAATTGATATGTCAGAGGACTATAAAAGAAAAAATACCAACATAACCTAAACACCTGCAAAATAACATAAACTCATGCTTCAAGCATTTATTGTTTTTTACTTGCAGCTGACATGCTGTTGGTAGAGTGAGACAGAGAAAAACACCACCCCAGGTCCCAAGATAATGACCATGATCTTGCTTTCTTTCAAGACATTTAGCAACATATATGTAGAGACATATCCAAAATTTTCTGTATGTCTTTCTGCCCAGGAAAAGTACAAGAAAACAAACACATGATGGCTCTGGAAATGCATAGAACCAGGCATGCAAAGAGTTGGTGATGAACAAGTGTAGTAACTAGAAAGAAGAGAACAAAATGAAAATGAAAAGTATTAATTATTGATAAGGGACAGATAATTACCACACTTTGTATCTGCCTACCTACTATAAGGACAGAGAAGATGTTCCCTAGCTATCTAATAAGTAAAGCAGTGGGTTGCAGTTTTGCTCCGTAGGCAAGTTCCCTTCTTCCTCGCTGGCTGGCACTGTCATTCGTATGCAACATTATTCCAGGTTACTGTTAGTAGTCTGTTGAAATCACTTGAATAATAATAATAAGGATAATTTTTACAGTCAGATCTGATCAGAATACAGCTTACAACAAAAGTCCAGGACTAAAACGCATATCTCAATTGGGTCATTTACTAGAAGGAAGATGGATAAACACATGAAAATACTCCATTATTTTCTTTCAGATAAAAACTATAGTGACAGATTTATAGTCAGCAGCAAACTTTAAGCTGTGTCCTTTTGAAACCAATGAGAGAGTAAATACCTAACATTATGTATGTGAATTATGATATATTTCCGGTGTCATGTAGAGTGGGTGAAAAAGCTTAAGTAAATTCTGAACATTTATCTGCTGAACTGAGAGCTGGGGCTTGTTTCAGGATTGTTTGTTCCCTTTACTGGTTTTATTCCATCACTTACTGTACTGCAAGTGTTCACTCTTAAGTCGTAATTTCATATTTAAGAGGATACAAAATGTATATTTCTCATCATTTTATTTCAATCACCGTTCCTTAATGGCTGCTTCTTTGTTAATTGAATAAAGACTTCTATATTTACCATTTAATCTAAAAGATTAACATAAAAACATGTGACAGCAATATAACAACACTAAAGCTGAACCTCAAGGCAGAAACTGTATGCTGTTAGTTATCCATGACACACTGTAATGAGAACATTCATAACAAAAACCTTCTTAGTGGTAATGCACCTGTCTTCAGGCTTGCAACATATTTCTTGTATCAGAGCAATCTTGCTAAATGTCAAGTTGGTTTGCATTCCTTTTTGTTTAAAACTGGTGTTATGTTGGTAGGCTGATGGAGAAAACATCAACATAGGTTTCTGCACTCTTTCTGATACGATAGAAGATAAGCTGTCAATTGGGAGGAGTAAAGAGATTCTGTACCTCTGATGACAGTCCTTCTTCACGCCCCAACTTCTTGTCAGATCTGAATCTGCCGATGTCCACACATGTGGAATGCCATGTTCATACCTGAGAAACTAGTGAGCCACTCTGCTACCTGACAGGTACCCAGCTGCCAAAGCAATCCAGTAGTGTTGTCCTCCAAAGCTCTTCCTGACACCATGAATTCAGATAATCCAGCAGGATTTCTAATAGTTTCTTGAGAGGACTCTGTCATTGGGGCCATGTAAACACTTACTCAGAGTCCTCTTGGGAGCCACAGCTGGGCTACAGCCACCTCATTCAAACAGCTGGGGAACACCAAGCCTACATTTAGTCTGAACTACAACCCAGGTCGTCTTTATGGATCTGTGTCTACTTGCTTCAGAAAGTCACCTTCTCTTTTAACATGTTTGTGTTTCCTTTTCACTGAGTGGAGATACTGGTTAGCAACGCAAAACAATCTCTGACTTCACAGACTATAAAAGGTGTCATTTTTCTAATATTTATTGTTCCTGTTACTTCACAAAGTAGGAGACTTAAAGGACCTTACACCATGAGGCATCTCTGTAGAGATTCAGTGCTTGCCAGTTTGTGAGATGGCCCTCACAAATGAGTTCAGTGATTGCCAGACATGAGATCATGACCTCTGGTGACATGAAAGAGACTCAGAAATGCAAAATGCAGTAGCTTTCACCTCGAGAGTGTAGCTAAACAGGGAAGAAGACTATCCTCTTTGCTAACTCTCAAGTGCCAGAAAATGGGTGCTGGCAGTTACATAAATCACTTCCCTACCTGCAACAAACATCTTTTCCCTGAAGCATCTTCTATGAATGTAACTGCCTAAAGATACACTCTACAGACTGAAGGCATGACCTTTTAGTCATCTTTCTAAATATGAATTTGGAGGAAACAGAGGGCACACAGGCAAACAGCTATCAGATTGGTACACTACTGTGACAATCCAATCCAGTTCTCCTTTATAGGGCTGGATTATGGCATCTCCACTCTATTAACAAAGAAATTTCTCTGGGGATCGCCAACCTTCAACTCAGATGTCCAGGAAGGTCCACAGGCAGTCTCTTAGTGCCACACAGCAGGGCTCATGCAGGCTCAGGAGCTGGTACACAAAATGCATCTTTAGAGGGGCACCTGTGAGAGGCAGAGGCTCCCCTGCCTTCCGCACTCAACAGGGGCTGAGAAACTACAGCTTTGTGCAGAGAGATGATGCATCCAAGAAGGTGATTGGCAGCATCTTGCTTCTGTGAAAGGCAATATCTCCCAGCTCTTGCTGAGTTTCTAACAGCACGCTTAACTTCTAATTTGGGAAAGAAAAATACCATCTGGCACCTCAACTTTGAGAAGCTGCCAAACCTTGACTTACTCTCTGAATCCTCCCCAGGAAATCGGGGGAACTACCTACCAAGAACAGCATTACAAAGTGTGAACAAGGCTCACGTGAGCTAGCTGCATGTAATCTACCACAACGTGTCTTTAAAGAGAAAAATAACTGATTTGGGGCAGTTTAGTCACGCAGTCACCTTAAGAATTTGCTTGAGTCCCCAGTTCTGTCTCCAACTGGAAGTTAATGAACTGTCACTGTAAATTCTTGGTGGATTTTCAGAATAAGGAAACAAGTTGTGTTTTCTAAATTAAGAAATTGGAGGTGACTTAATTTTAGAAAGAAGGCTAACAATGAGCCCTGCGGTATCACACTAGATAACATGGGACAACACGAGCATTTGATTCATGTTTGTGCTCATTAAAATCTTATTTGTGTATTGTTAAGAATAATCTTTTTAATATAAAATTATTTTAAAATAAAAAGTGTCAGAAGGGTCACTTTGTCAGAGGAAAATGTATTAACATCAGGGAAGAAATCTTTAAATTGCATCCAATAAAGAATTATAAGAGAAATTTAAGAAAAGAGAAAATCTGGGAGGAGAAATACAACTGTTGTTCTTTACCCCCTCATTATTTGTAACCAGTGGTATGTAAACTCCATATTATAATACAGGATCAATTCAGATGCAAATATCTGAGCCTTAATTGTATACATGGAAGAAAGAAAACAGTGAAAATGTTCAAGCTTGCTTTATTTTGCTATTTCTGTATCCTCCATGACATACATTCAAAGTTTAAGTAGAAACATATCACCTGGGTAGATTTATACTAAAACAAGCTAATAAATGCCGTTGTAAATATTACGTGCAAATTGAAAACCATAGCAAGATGCATTGTACTATAGTTGGGTAGTAAATCTGTAATATTACTAGTTCAAATTATTTCAGATGTGATGCATTCTATATTTTTATATATCAAAGCCATTAAGGCATTGCATTCATCCCTACATTGCTTTACTCAAGTACAATTTATTTTGAATTCATACATACAGATTCAAGTCATTTATGTTTTTAAGTCTCATGTATGGATCTGTACAGAGAAGATGAAGAATGTATCTATTTGTTCTTTAACAATATGCTGAATAAAGATCAAGTGTACCAATTTTAGAACAATCCTTTTCTTTAGTCTAATTGTTAAGTTGCTTTTCCATGGGGACAGATCTTTTCCTGCTCAAGTCTACTCTCTCTGAGATTCAATGTATGCACAGTTCTCATTATGATAACTGGAGCTGTGCATGTAGCTGGTCACAAAATTCACATCCCTCATGCAAAACCAGATATCATGGTCTTTTCAACACTGAGTCCTGACATGAGGATTTACAGACATGGAATGCCCTTCCACCATTTGCCAAAGTACCAAAATCCCTGTGTCTCAGTTCATTATATTCCCACACCTTCTGTTTTTTTTCAGTCAGGCCATATAGTTTGCATTTATAATGCAGGCTCAGGCCAAAGCTCTCCTAAGTCAATGGAAAGATTCCCTACATCTTTGGCAGTCTCTGGAACACACTGTATTTCCCTTAGCCCTTCCCAACTCACATTCCTGCAATGCCATGGGAGGCAATATTAAGAAAATTGACCCCATAGTGTAAACAGTGCTACAGAATTTTCTTCTGTGAAGCTTTTTCCTTCCTTGCCTCATGTGCAATTACTTGAAGCTCAGTGTTGTTTCAGCATGTGTATGGCATGTGTGGTGGATCATTTTCCCCCAGATTTTATCTATGGCAATGGAAAAGTCTGTCACTCAGGTTGCACTTCATTCTGTAAATTCAGTTTAATTTACTAGCAACGTATATGTAAGAGTCACAGGCATACTCAAGATATTTACATAGTTCAGGAAAATGTTATACAGACTATGTGGAAATATGCATGTGTATGTCCTAACTCAGGAAGGTCTTATTGAAGACAGTATGTCCAAAGAGGGTCAGTCTTCCAGATGGGAAAATGTCGGGAAGTTTTCTGGCTGGGCTGGTGACTACAGAGGAGCTTAGGGTGATGGCTTCACCCCAGCCCATCTCATCTTTCTTCAGTAGGATATTTCTGCCGTAAGAAGGAAAATGGTGCTAACTCCACGCACAAGTGAACTGGAGCGGTGCTTGACCACTGGAGTTGAAGAACTTGAAGCCAGACCTACTTGTGTCTACAGCATCTCCGGAAAACCACTCCTGTGTTTTCACAATAATCCAACAGTGCTCAACTTAATAGCACACTTCCTGTAATACATCATTAAACTGACACATATACAACATGGGCAGAAAAATATTGATGTAGATAAAAGCCTATGAGAACGTACCGTGTCCTGCAGCAGCATTATGAAATGTATCATACATCCAAATGTGCAAAAGATTGCTTAACTGAACTATTTTTTCACTTCCCACATGTACAAGATGCTTTTATCAAAGGAAGAAAAGGGTGGAAAAAAAAGTAAAAAGTTTCTGACTTTCGTTAACCTTCTCTTGTAGTTCAGGTTATTTCTTTAATGCATTTATCTGCTTTAAAATTGTCTCCTTAGCCTCTCAAGGGAAACCAATATAATACACCATCACATTTCTCACAGGAGAAAAAAGAACACTTACTCTTAATAGGTGGCAATTTTGCCAGATGTTATTGACATAGTAAGTGCGAAATTTCAGTGATACTAAATGCAAAGTGCAGCAGATTAAAGAACAATGGAACAAAGTGCAAAATGAAGTTTAAAAAGCAGCAGTGTCAAAGTCAGAGAAAGTGTGAAAAAATTACATTTTAACAACACTATTAAGAACAAGTTTACTAATTACTGTAACTGGCACAAATTGAAAAGTACCTTCCTTAGACTCAGGAGTTTTTTAAAGTGTGATATTTTTTTCTTGTCAGCATTTCTTCTTTTCTTTATGCACTGTAGCAGAGACATAACATTACTGGTACTAAAACAATGACACTTGGAGTTCTTTATCTTTCACTTCTTCACCCTTTCTTACCAAATAATATTGCTGTAAATCCTGATGTTTGAGCAGGGTAGTGAATTACAGAAAACGCTTTGATAACTAATACTGAACAGTCTAAAATAAAGACACTGTGATTGATTCAGTCATGCTTTACACATTCACCCACTGATAATAATAGAATTTACACACTAAGAATGACTTCTCATTAAATATTTGGCAAAATCCTGTTTTGCTGCTACAAAAAAAGAAAAAAAAAATCTATAAAATGTGCACAGTTTTCTCATGTTCAATTATCCACTAAAATGCAATAATAAAATATTACAGTTGAGATGCTCATCTTCTGTTAATCAGAGAAGCTCCACTGCTTTCAGTGGCATTACACCAAACTTAAAGAACCCAATTTTCTATACTTTATTTGTATTCTTCATATTGAATTGACAAATAAGACCTGTTTCTCAACTGGCAGCTATACATGGACCTCTGTTGAATCCATTGCAACTACTCTCTGTTTGGCCATCAGTCCTGGTTCTATAGCCCATACAGTCTTAAGTGAGACCACCGTCAGCAGCAACACAGCTATGATCTAAGTGCACATCCATGAAAAACTAAACTGAATGCTTTCAGGTATATGAATGATCAGGTCTGCTTTGATGTTCTAGAAATGAATGCTCATTGTAGCAGTGCTTCAAGAAGTTCTGAAGTCCTTGCCCTGACTGGGCATGCAGCCATCCACACATCTATTTGAGAGAAGAGCAGCTTTAGTATGGGAGACAACTTCCTCACTCTAAACTGATCAGTTTTCTTCCTGCTATTTGAAGACCATGAAGTGCCTCAGGTTTCAGGGACAATTTTAGGGCCAAAATCTAATACCAAAAATATTATGACTAAAAAAAAATTCATTTTCCAAGATAAATTATCAACATCACTAATTTTCTTTATTTTCACTCAACACTTCCATTATTCAGTAGGTGCATCCAGATTGTAAATGGAAGAAAGACTTCAGTGTGAAGTACCCAAGATACTTTGATGCAGCTATTTCAGTTGAACCTGCAGATCATGGCACTATTAATAGCTGCCCAAGTCCAGGGTCCTTGAGCAACCCACAGCACCACACATCAGAACTCAATTTCAGCACCTAATAAGCTACATATATAGTAGGCACAATTCAAATACAGCTCTGGTGGGCAATTCCAATGTCCAGTTATTGTCTGAGAAAGGGTTTAATTTAAAGTCCATTTGGAAATAGAACTCACATAGCATCAAGCTTTAGTAGCATACTACTACTTTCTTCTCTATGACAAAGGAAAGTTGACTTTGCCCAGGATGCAATTATGATTCCATTAGAGGGAGATCTTCTAGCATATCAATGGGTACTCTTTTCATGTAAATCTGATATTATGCGGCTGAATACATCCGCACAGATTTCTTGGGGCACTTTTCTTTAACACGCATTTATCATAGTCATCTATCACCACTCTTCCACCTCATGACTGCATTTGACTTTATCAAATAATTTGTGAACTAGAAATAGTTGTGTACTGTACAATTTGATGCAAGGTCTAAGGCTCAACCCACTTAAGGAAGAAAAGATGTTGCATGGTAGATGATTAGTTTGTCAAAGCATCTAACTCTTTCTAATAAACAAAAGTCAATATATATGAAGTTATAACCTCTAGATCTTCATGAGAGCATAAAGAAAACTACTGATATTTTTTTTGAGAGATGGGAGATGGAAACACAAGTGGCATTATTTCCCATAAACATAGTTTTTAAAGCCTCAGAAACCAAATATAGATCCCGAACCCTGTTGTCCAGTTAATACCATGGAGTTTAATATTGCAAGCAACAGAAAATTGGTTGTAGAAGATTTAAATGGAAACGTGCTTTTCATCTTGTGCGGGTAGCTTGCTCCATTCTACTGTGAGCTAAATGGAGTGAATGGTGTCCACCCTTTTCGCTGCCTTTAGCCAGAGCTCATTAGCAGTGACCTGTGCCAATGGCATGCATTGGCTCCCTATCAGGTGCAATATTACTATCAGTTTGGTATGTCAGGTCTCCAGTAACCAGTAGCCATTGCTTTCCCTGTATCTAACAGTATGTATGTGATTACCCAGATGACTAGAAAACCCTTACAGGGCTCTATTTGCCCTTGCTCCCTGGCTGATGACCTCACCTGTTACTTCCAAAATTTAAAGGAGTTATTTGATGTTAAAATACTTTTTCTTCTGCCCCTTGCTGCTATTTTTTTTTATAACAATTTTGTCACATCTAGGGGTCTATGTCAGAATCATGCTCTGTAATCGCTATCTTCTGTGTGCAAATCCATAGACAGCCTGTACCCTGTGCCCAGCAATCAATTCTACTGGGATCCTGCAGGAAGGTAGGTAGTGTTCTGGGTGTAGAGAGGGCAGTCTGGCTCTCCAGACTTGAGCAAGAGGGCAGGAACACTCTTTCAAGCACTGTCAAAAGTTCAGTGTGACTCAAGGTGTGTCTCTTTGTCTCGACAGCCTTCTTGATTTCCTTTCATCTTCAGGTGAGGAGAATGACCATATTTTGTGCTCTATTCTGAAGTGTTTTGAAATTTTGCTAACGACACTCATGAAAGCCAAAAAGTATGAGTTTTTAATTATTTTTGTAGTCTTAGCATGCTAATTTGTGATGTAGATATATGACTTCAGCTAAACTCTTTACATAAATCCTCCATTTTTTCGAGGATTTTAGAACTCTGATAATATTATCTATTTGCTTATTTTTCATTAAATAGTTACAAAAAAAGATGCACCTCTAGAAGCCCTCTCAATCACAACTAGTGGAAAAATAAGACACAGTTTTCACCATTTTCACATTGTGGCTTTTTAAAAAAAATTGTTTCAGTAAGTTCAAGGTAAATTTGCCAACCCTTACTAATGTTGAACCATGATGTCAGGAAGGGGGTGGAGGGTCTTTACATGACTTGATATTTTTGTCTTGACATGTTTGTACTAAAAGAAAGTTCAGTGTCTAGGATTTTATCACATTCAATTATTTCTATCACCTTGTGCATTTGAGACGTATTCCTAAAAACTACTATTAGAATAATTTGTTCTACCTCCTCCTTCTAGACTGGCAATAATTGCCTGCCCATCTTCCTCCTCTCCCCCCTATCTCCTTCTCACCTACTGAGTCTCTTGCAGTTCCCTAGGGGGGGCTCATCTGAGCTACATAAACCTTTGCTATATAGATATATTTTACCTCCTACTGCACTGTTAATGGAACTCTTTGATCTCTTGCTGAACTATAGTGGACTTCTCTGAGATAATGTTTAATATTTTGCTGGACTTACAGGTATTCCATAAGTCAATAAAACTGCCTTTTAATGTTACAACTCCATAAAGAATCATCTCTCTATTAAGCATTCTGTATGAGGGACACTATACAATTTCTTTCTACTCTATAGCCAGGTTATAGTCCATCTCCTCACTCTTCTGAAGAGTTTTTCAAATTACTTTGGCGGTAGCTGAGGTCACACATTTTGATTTTCTCATATATTCCTTTTTTTTTTTTTCCTGTGGCTCTGAAAATAAATTGTTGGAGTACCATGAAGTTTCTCTTAGTTTGTGCCTATTTTAAGCAATTTAAAATCTGATTCGAATACACTGAGAGAGTTTAGCAATCAGCAAATGTAGATGAGGGAGCCTTAACAGCAAATTTAAAAGGAAGAGAGATACCAGATCAGGTATGGTAAACACATTCCTGTTATTTCAACTGTACAAATCTATAAAAACTTGTTTCTGGTTTTAGTTCAGAATAGCTAAAAGCAAGCAATATCATTCATTCTTGTGCAGTTGCATAAGTGACAAAGGTGACAAGGTGACAAACATAATGAATAAGACTAGTTTTAGAGATTTCTACAGTTAGGTGCTGACCCCACAGAGCAGCTTTGCAGCTTCCTGAAATCTGGACCAAGGGGCTCAAAAATTGCCTAAATTTACCTGAAATCTGACCACTGCTCCAGAATCAATCTCAGTGGTTAAAGTGCTGAGAGTGATAAAATGCTCATACTGCATATGAGCAGCTATCATGGCTACCTGTCTTGTGAAATTTATATTAAGCTATCTATTTTCTTTTGATAGTTTCAGTCTGGCTGTTGGTATTCTCCACTGGAAGCAGACAAGACTTCCAGAAAAAGATTGAATGAATTTTTGGGAGCAGACACATCCAAATTCCACAGTTTTTTGAAGAAAATATCTTGCGTTTTTCATCTCTCTCACTGATTACATTATAGCAGAGAAGTCAAGTAAATCACTGAATATCTAAATAATCACAAAACCTTTTCTGATTTTTCTCTCCTTTTATTTTATGTTAACTTCAAATTCAACAGTAAATATTCCCACCACTGGCTGAATGTGCTGCTTCCATACAGTGTGCTCTGCCCATGCCCCCATAAACCTCAAAGAGTAAAAAGAGAAGGAGCAATAACAGAAGGCTCAGCCTCACATAGTTCATTCAAATAATCAACCACACTTGTTTATTCATATGGGCTATACATCTAAACTCAGGATGACCTTGATACTTCTAGGCTACAACAAGAAGGCAGAATTATTTGAGCCTGCAGAGAACTCCAAAATACACTGATTTAAGAAGCCATTTTTAGACCTGTTTGGAAATTAATGTAAAGCTGCATTTCATCATACATGGATTAAAACATCAAATTTCTGCATTTTGCCAGCATGATATGACTAATATACGCTAGTAAAAGAGTGTTGTTTTCATGATTATTAGCCTTGTATATCTTTTACAGTCATTACAGCTTTTATACTTCCTAAGTAAAACCTTCCAATCTATCTCTTCCCCCTGAATTTTCATGAAATTGACACTTTTTCCTAGAACTTCCTATGAAATGAACACTTTTCTCAAAAGGTCAGATGAAATTTTATAGTATTGTTTTTTTCCTGTAGTACGGTTTACTACAACAAGCTGGTTTGAATACCTCCTTTTCAGTGCACCCATTGACAGATATTTTCAGTATGATGGTGAAGTGATAGGCTACAGTAATAGTTAAAATTTGCCTTCAGTTATGTGCCTGATTTGACAGCTCCTTTGAAATCTTCCAACAGGTCATTTCTACATTAACTTCTCTGTGATGTCTTGGGGAGGTAAGAGAAATTTTGAGACAGGAAAGAGAATAAGCAGCAAGTTTTTCAAAGGTACATTGAAAATGTCACAATACTTTACTTGCAATTGACTTATATGTAAAACTATGACTGAAATACTAGTGGAAGTGTAAACTTTGATTAAAGAGATGTGTAAACCTCTCTAAACCCTCTGCATCCATTCTTCAAAATATAAGGCAAGACAAAGAGTCTGAGGAGAAAACAGGAAAATGAAACATGTTACAATCAAAACTCCCTCTTTTTGTCATTTTTTATATCTCTATGTGTAAACTCAAAACCTGCTCTCTGTCTTTTGTTCGTTCTACCTGCAGCCTTCACAGAAAGGTATCATTCTTCAATGACTGCACCAAAAATACTAACAAAATAACGTGTCCTACCCTTTTTTACTTCTTCAAACTTTTTCTCTCTTACATAGTAGGAATGAAAGGAACATAAAGGGGACAAGACAAGAGACATTACTTTCCAAAAGCAATATTTAAATGTGTTTAGTTTCCTGGAATGTGCTTTCCTGAGATTTCAAATATTTTAAAATATAAACTTAACACCTAATTTTTTTTATGTATGTGTGTATCTTTTGATAATTACAAAATGTTCTCCAATTAAAAAAATTGGTGCACACTTCTTCATTCCAGCTGAAAAACGTTTTTAGTTAGGTATTTGTATAGTGCATTGGAACATTAGAATAGACAAGTCACTCTGGACTGGCTAATTTCTGTGGATTCCACTGTTAGTAATGACATGTTTTCTCAACGACTGTGGGAAAAAAAAACAATCAAATAAACTTCAATATTTACCTCTCTGAATGATTTTCTGGTCTCCGCTGAAATTTTTCAAGTATTTCCAAGTATTTTTTCCTCCAAATCATGAAATGAAAATACTGTCAGATCAAACTTCTTCTGACTGACATTTTTGTCAAGACAAATCTTTCTCTAACTAGCTTTTTCCAGAGTCTGTCCTGCAACGCTGCTATCCATTGAAACAGGTTACTATCAGGAGAATGCTGAAGCCTTCAAAAGCAAAGATTAATGGAATGAAAAAGACAAAACCTTATAGGTGTGAAAGGCGACTCAGGCCAAGACAGTATAACCAGCATAGACAGAAGGTATAATTTATACACTTCTGTTCTATGTTTCGGCTTTTAAAGTGAAACAGGACAGCAGATATCAGAAATAAATATATGAAAAGCAGTGATAGAAGGAAAAAAACAGGAATACAGAAAAAAGGAAAACTTAAGAGGAAGGGGTTGTATTTAAGGGTAATTGAGGAAAAAAGCACAGTGTAATGAGCAATAGACTAGAGGCAGGGTTAGTACAGAAAGGTAATAGAATTTGCTAAACCAATTGCCATAGTTAGAAAAGAACAGACAAGCTTTCACACATGCAAGCCCTTGTTCAGATCTGAAACAGCAGGAAGTACAATGAAACTTTTCAGGTACTGGATCTCTTATTACCCACCCACAGACAATGTCAGAATCCTGACTGGCAGAGGAGGCATAGATTAATAACAGGTGACACCACCTGAATTATTCAAAATACTGACACCCAGAAAGTATTAAGATACCTCCAAGTTAAGATATGTTACTAAACCTCCTGGGCAAGGAGGTAGTTGGATTTGAAGAAGGTAAATCTAAGGGTCTGTTCTCATTCCATTGCTAACTACTCCTCACCTTCCCTTTAACCTTTTTGGGAGACAGGACCTATTCCAGGATTCTCCTGAGACACTGATAATGCAGCAGAACCTGTCCTTAGACCCATAGCTGACCTCACAAGAAGGACAACACGAATCTGTGCATTCATTTTGGTGAGAGGGAGAAAAGTACTCTCAGTTAGGTGGTGGAGAGCAGCTCCAGAGCCCACACCTATCAAACATGCAGCTTGCGATGCTCAGTTCTGGAAAGAATATCTGAACAGAGGCATAGCATGTTCAAGACACACAATAGGAGGCAATTCTGGACCACAAAGGACAGAGCAAAGACTGCATAACAAAGCACAGCATAAAATTTAGTGTGTCGCAATGTTCTCAGCTTCAGTTTAGCATTATTTTTTAGCCATTGCTCCTCTGTAGAATTCTGGTATTATCACAGAGTTTGGTTATTACTATTGTTTCACACAGATCAAGTTTTGTGCCCAAGTTACAGTAGGGGCATGTGTGTAAGTGTGTATGAATTTATTTGAATAGGGGTTGATCATAAAGGATGTTGACCACTTGGAGCACATCAGCATTCATTAGAAGTTTGCGGTTTTCAGGACTTGACACAATACCTTTTACTGAATTGACTGTAATAAGGACAGTATCAACCACCAAAACAGAACCAGTAAGTACTGTCAAGGTGATCCTTCTGTTTCACTTTAAACTACAACAGTTAACAGCAATGTATTAGAATGACAAACTGTTCCTCAACTACTATTATTTATTGCAGCAGCTCCTGGAGGACTAGCAGGTCAAGGCCCTCTCGTACTTGGTGTTGTTCACAATATAAAGTCCCTTTCCCCAAAAGCTTCAAAACTAGCAAGCTGACAGACAATCTTCAATATTTAATACACTTTCCATACCAACATAAACACCTCACGTCAAGATGCTGCAAGACACAAACAAATATTTTATAGTATAATAATCTGAACAGATTAATTAATATTTCTTGGAGTTTTCCTTCCATGTTCAAAAGAATTGGACATTGAGAGATTGAGAGAAGCATCTGCCATACTTGTTTCTATTTCTGACACAAAAGGTTATACCAAATGACAAATACACTAATGGTGAAGTGAACAAATCTGCTGAAACATACAGGGTATAATTCTGTTCTTCCATATGCCTAATGCAAAAGATATATGTTGACTTCTAGAGACTTTTAGAGAAGGGAAGACTTGTCTTCTAGAGAACAGAAATGTTATGCCTGAAAGAACCATTCCTAGAGATTTATGTGGGAGCAAGGATGACGTATTTTGGACAATAGCTATTTCTGTCACCTAGGTAAGTCCATTGTCTTTCAGAAAAAAATGGGCCAACTTCTATGAGTCACATGGCTGTAAACTCACTAACACTGTCACATTTTAGAAATGCTATTGTGAATGCCTATCATGCTGACATCTTTCAGTGTGTATAATAAACCCACAATCTCTCATCTTGGTCAGGCCTACAACTTTGATAGGTTCTCTGGTTTCTCTCTTCTGATTTTTTCCTCTATAAGCAGTCTGTAACCAGATTCGGTCATTTCTCCTTGAATTCTCTTTTCAATAGTCAGGTGTTTCTTTCTGACCATATCTCTAAAACATTTGTTCAGGCCCTTCTGCTTTTACCCTAATTGCCTCCTTCGCTACAGCTCTTCCTCTCTAGCCTCTGACATATTCTTATCATCTGCTCCTCTGCACAGTCCTCTACAACGAAGAAACATCTTCCTTGCCGTTTAGTCTGACCCAATGCATCTTCCCCACACCTTGAATCCATCAATCCCTGATTATGACATTTAAACTTCTTCCCCCCATTTCAGAGCTTTGCTCTGCTTATTTATTCAAGTTGCCTCTTATTGCACCTCCTCCCTACCACCCTGGCAGCAATTCCAGCCTTGACAGCTGACTCCCTATTTCTCTGTCAAACTAATAACGGTCTCTTCCTCACTACCCTTTTTTAGCCAAATAGCAAGGCCACTGCCCTATTTTTCTTTTAAATTCCTTGTCAGTACATGCTTCTGATGAAATGCCTACATGAAAAAGTGCAGCAAAGGCTGGCAAGAATGCTGGGGAAGGAATGGAGATTGCAAGGCTACTTTTTCCTAAAGCATTCAGAGGAAAAACTGCAAGTACTTTACCTCTTGTGTGTCCACTCAGGCTCTGCAGAGCAAGATCTCTGCTTGACCACTGCCCAATTCTAACCAAGCTCTTTTCTTACTGCTTTACAAAATCTATCAGCTAGGACAAATGCCAACTTGGTTTCTATCTCCACCGTGCCCATCAACTTTGAAGCTGAGTGGGTTTTAATTGAGGACAGAAGTTGGCCTGTTTCCTTAATTAAATATGGTCCTGTCAGAATGCTCTTACATTAGCTGCGGATAAAAAGAAAAGGAGAAGAACAATTAAATTACAGGGAAAGCGTTTAAATCAGGAAAAGTCCTTAAAAAGACATCATTAAATATATGGGAATTTAAGCAGCTTTTAACAAAGAATGCAGCTGGAAAGAAAACCGAACTGTATTTTCTAATCTGACAATTATGTTCTGCTTTACAAATTCTAATATTCAAGAGACAACATTACTGTTCATTGAGGAAAACTAAGGAGAATTTTTTGGGCAAAGTCAGTCACATTCCGAAAATTCAAGGGCAGATAAGAGGTATGGTTCAGTCATATGTTTATAAGGTTCTATCCATCCACACTTGCATAATATATTTTTGCATAATCCTAAATCACCTAATAGTGTGATAAAACGCATGTTGGTCCAAGTGCCAACATCAGAATGTTGCAATAAATTAAGTTCTGATGCAGGAGCATATCTCTGCTTATTTATCTATGCACAAATATGTATTTGCACACATAAAGCAAACATGTGACAAAATCACAAAACAACAGCCTGATTCTACATGTCTGTAAGATGAGAAAACTTCCAGCAATGTAAATGCAAAATGAACTGCATAATACATAACCTGAGTCCCACATAACTGCATGCTGCGTACTGCAATATTCGTACTGAGTTTAATTAGAATAGGTGCTTAAACACTAAGTGAATACCATATAAAATATAGATTAATATCCAGAATCAGAAATTGAATGTTGCCATCTTTACCTAAATATTAGCGTGTCAAAATTGAAATTATATGGACATAACTTTATATATACTTCATCAGACTTTCTAACCACTCACACTCTGTTAGAGTGGTCACCATTAAAATCTTTTCAGCTTAATATTTCCAAGTAGATAGCATTAGTCTGGCTTTTATGGTATTTTCTATGGTTAGTGTGTAGAACACCTAAAGAATACTAAGATGAAGTTACTAAGATGAAGTTTACAACAATTTTACTGTAAGTTGCTGTATTCTGCCTGTTGTAAAATTTGAAGTGTAATGATGTCCTGTTTCTCCATTTTAAACAGACTGCTCCAAGAGTTTCTGCGTATCTCCAGTAGCTGTAAAGAGTCTATTACTGTGGGAACTGAATATCACCTCAGTGTATTCTATATGTATGATTCTACAACAAAAATAGCTGGCTAAGGCCAGCACTTTTTCCTCATTTACTTTATATTGATATATGACAACTCTGATAAGAAAGAAATAGACCTGCCATATTTATAATGAATCATTTTATAATCAAATATTGTATATTAACCTGGTCCCTGGCCAATCCAGCACCTGGCTGCCAAGTTCATATAATTACACTGTTCTACAGTGAAGGGTATGAAATAAATTAATTTAATCCCATTTTTGGTCTTACTCTAAAGTACATTTATTAGCTGCCTGGTTTTGGCAACAATTAAAGTCTGGTAATTCAGGTCTTAATTTTCCTTATTTAAATTCTTTTTGATGTCTCTTTGCTCCATATTCTCAAGTCCCATTCATTTTTTGTACTTACTTTAAATCTTCTTTCTTTGTAAAGTGATTTTGCACTTTACAGGCTTGTTTCAACTTGTTCTCTAGTGCGAACTTCAAAATATATATTTTTACCCAAACTCCAACAAGTCTAAAGCTAAAATCATGTACACGCTTAAATAAAATGACATTTGGATTGCTGACTTTTATAGCACATCCAACTGTAATGATACATTACTTATCAATCCCTCATTTTTAATGTCAGACATGTTAAACTAGCTTGTTCAAGTAATAGATTTACTGATTAGTTCCTGTTTTGGTCTATAATTGTTCAAGGATTTCCTCAATATTAGCTTAACCAAAGAGCATATATATAATTCTTTGAAATACGCTTGACAGAAATTCAGAAATATTCACGAGAGAATCACAGTTTAAGTTAATCAATAAAGGTTTTATCAAGAGTTTTTATTTATAGCTAAGGCAAATGTTAAAAAAAATGTTACAGCTGTTAATTATTAGCAGTTTTTTTAAAACACAAAGTAAGGGTTGAATAAATGTACTTTAAGACACTTGAAGCCCAGGCATTCTTTTTAAAATGACTAGCTAAAGAGCCTCTTGGGTTGTCTTTTTACTGCTTTTCAAAGCTCTAATAGCACTTTTTCACCGAAGACACACCCCTTGAATCCTCTGAGAGATACAATAGCATAATTGTTCTTTTAGGTTTTAAGGCCTTGACATATCTGTCACTGAAAGAACAGTGAATAATAATACCAGAACTATTTTATGCAAATTCCACTTAGAGGTTTCAAGATTTTTGTGAGACTGATCTTGCCTCCTTGTTGACAGTTTTATTGTCACATTAGCTTTACATGAGAAAGTGGTAAAGTTTTCTTCTTTGTTAAATAATACCCCATTTTAAAATCTTTTAGATAAAGTTAAAAACAAATACAAAAACAATGAGATGGAAACATCAATTTGGAAAGGTATCAAAAGAGAAAACAGTAGTCACTTGTAAGAATTTTTCCCACTGGCTTTCATTTTTCAAATTATAAGTTGCAATCATTATAATGTGTAATATGTACAAAATGAATATTTGCTTGCATATATGTGTATATTTACACATACATACAGGGTTATGAATAAAACATACCAGGATGTGTATTCTGAGGCTAGTCAATGATGAATGGCTCATATCTCAAGGTCACAAAGCTATCAAATACCTTCTGTGTATATATATGTTCATAGGACGCTGACTGTATACAAACAAATTACATGCTAATATGTTGCAACTATGAGGTTGAGTTGGCAGAGAGGGGAAGAGAAAAATATATGCACGCATCATAGAAGATGCTTTTAGGTCAGGTTTGCAAAATTTCCTGAGATGCAAAGATCTGAAGAAGATGCCACCTAAGATACAGTGACAAATACATCTAAGATGCATTCACAAATATTCATAAATACAGCATTTGTGATTGTATCTTAGATGGAACCTGGAGCCTGTTTACTCCAGTGCCAAACAGTATACAGTATAGGTCTCTACAGAATTTACAAATAAATCATTCTGTAAAAAGGATTTTTTCTTTCTTCCACACTGAAAACAATTCTGCACTCTGCCCCACTATCCTGTTTGCTAAAGAAGGTAAAGAAATAGCTTTCCTCTGAGTCAGAAGAGTCTTTTGACTTATGCTTAAAAGTATCCTTGGAATTCATCAGATCATGGCTCCAGAACCAGTCCAGTACAGACCCAATTCTTGTGACTCAGGTTTCCTCAAAAGTGCACTAGGACAAGAAGAACAAGAATTACGACAGAAAACAGAAGTTTAAAGTACAAGAGATGCACTAGGGGTCACGCTCCTCTCTTGTCAGAATGCCTGTAGGATGTACTTGCATATAAAGTTGAAAGTTCAGTCAACTCTCATGTCAGGAAAAAAAAAAAAGAGAAAAAAGGCAGAAAAATTGCATAGACTGAAAGAATAGGGTTCCCTGTCAGCCTACCTTCTATGGAAAGCAACCCCAGCATGAAATCCAAACTCCATGCAGAGCAAGGAAAGTTATATTATCCCAGTACAATCCCAGTATTTAACCCTGGGATTTTTCCACTACAGTCTAACCCCAGAGGCCACAATAATCCTTCCTGGGAATGGGAGAGGAGAAGAGAGGAATTGTACTATATGGCTCTATTTCTCCCTCATGAACAGGGATGTGTCCAAGCATACAGAGCTCCTCCACATACAGACAGTGGGAAGAGAGGATTCACAGAATCCAAGAAATTTATGCTGTGCAAGTCTTTTGCAATGGATTTTCCACTGTTCAAATGTACTCTTCTACATTTATATCATGCCTCTAATTTGACTGTTTTCAAAGCACTGTTTCAATTTATAGACACTCATTTGATTGAGCAGGGGTGCAGAACTACCCAGGACTGGTGGAAATGTAGCTCTGCTCAAGGGCATGTTACGAATCTGTATGATTATGACAATAATCCTGGGATATTTAATATTCATGAGGAGCAAACATGACCTCCAATTTTAAGCTCTTATCTGAAAGCACTATTACAGAGTAAAGGCACAGAACCATAGTACAATAAAAAGTTATTCTGCATAAAGTTGTGCAAAAACTTCTATGTTTAGTGTAAAATGGATTCATACTATTTTTGTACTGAACCCAGTTGCATAAATTCTTAGTGCTGAAAGTCATTAAGTGCCAGATTCAAACATACTTAGTTTTCCCTTGTGTTACACTCATTATATAGACAAAAATCAGAGTTTAGTTCAGCAGGTTATACCTCATTTGCAAAAATGTGGAGATTCACAGAACTCTTCAATTTCAGTATTGATTCAATAAATATCTCTGATCTGTGAAACTCCACATTTTCATTTGTAAAGCAAAGAATTGCTATTGACCAGACTGTGTATCACTTAGTCCTGGTGGCGAATAGCACCTGAACCAAGCACCTGTAGTACAGCCAAGAGAATTACTTATAACAGTAACTGATCAGCACTGTGTGAGGAATTCAACACAGTGCTCAGTGAACCCAAAAGACACAATGCTAAAATGCTAATGAGACAGCTTCCATTAAGTGGCAGAATTGCAGAAAAAAAAAAAAAGAAAAGAAAAGAAAAAGAGAATGTGCTACACAGACTGGATAAACGCAAAGAGAGCTTGAGATTTTTTTTTTTTCTCCCTTCACTAAATTGTGCTTTAAGCAGTTCATATAATCCAAATAACAAGTACTCAACCAGCCCTCCACCTGGCTCAACTGGCCTAGCCTGGACCATTGGATCCTGCATGGCAGATGGTCTTTTTGATAGGGACTGAGGGGAAATAAAAGCATAAATACGCCCAAACCTAATTTAGGAGGTAGTTTTCCAAGTCACACCCATCACAACACCAGGTATATGTGGATGTATATGCAACTATGGACTTTCGCTTCTTACATTGTATATGCACCCACAAATTGTAGGTTACAGGCATTCAACTCCCTTGAGTTGGCATTTCTTTACAAGGTCAGAGGGTGAACAATGGGTGGATATGAAAAAGTTGGAGAGGAAGTATGCAGTTTCTGGGACTGCAGACAGGTAGAGCAGAACATCTTTTCTATAGTAAGAAGAAGAGGCAGGGAGAAGGACATGTTTACTCTGGATGTGGTAGCATCACAAAGCAAAATGGAAGGTTCTTTGACTTTCAGGTTGTCAGTTTCTGTCTGATGCTAGAAGCTACTGAGGGAGTTAAATGAAGTGGGAGAAACTTGGGGACAGGACCCAGTTTCAGTTCTTATAATGCCATCTTTCCCATCTTGCCTTTGATCATGGAGACACCTCACTCACTACGGCCTCAGCCTGTTGATGCAGGGAATATGAAAATGGTTTCTGAATGTCTTCCATGTGAGCCATGGAAATCCTGAAATAAGGAATATACCTTTTAGACTTCACATGGGTACAGATGGAGCAAGTCCTCAGTAGGTTCTCACGATCAGAAAAAACACTGGTTTTGCATTTCATGGTTTCTTTGAAGACAGCAAGTTCCCTAAAAGCAGGAGTAGTGGGAGGCATAGCAAGGATGCACTGATCCCTCACGGTCAGGTAACATGAACCTGAGGGGCCCATCCCAGTGCCCCAGTCAGAAGCAGGGCAGCTGAATAGCCCCAGTGATAGCCCCAGGCCCCGTCATTGAGCATCTGCCTGGGAAAAGATTGAGGCTGCATTGGGAAGTGGTTCCACAAGTGGCTTGGTGGGACCCATAGCTGGCACAGGACATGCCTGTGGGGAGCTGGAGACTGACCCTGCTGCAGCATCACTGTGGCAGGGACTGTTGGCCCCAGGGGTCTGAAACAAGGTCCTGGACTGTGGAAAGGGTTGGGGAGTCCCAGGGGAACTGGGCAGGGGTGTTCAGGCCCATTGGTGCCCTGATGGGAGGAAGTGTTCTGAATCACCTGTATGAAGATTTCAAGTGGAAACAACCATCACAGAGCAAAGTGTGTGAACCACATCTTTCATTCCAGCAGGGATACAGAGGAGAATGCAGCAGGTGACTTTTGTTTTGAGTGGTAGATCTGCATGATCCATAAAGAAGTTATATTATATTACTACAAATTCTGCATTCAGACAAGCAATAATATCAAAACCCACACTTCAGGGCTTTGGTTGGTCAGGAAAGATTTATTTCTTCTAAATGTACAAGTACTCAGCAGCAGGAGAGAACTGTCTTGTTCTGAATCAGCACAGACTCACTATGACAGGAGTCAAGCGCACTAGATAATATATATATATCTAAGGTGAATTTTCATTTACAGATACCTGATTGATATAGCTTTCTTGAATAACTCAAACTGGTAGGGATACTAGGAATTTTCTGCCTTTCCCTGCAGCCTGGAGTGGGTTTAATTACCTGAAATTTCCGATGATAATCTGACTTCTTCCCATTCTTTTGCTTTCCAGGAGCTCAGGTACTGGGGCATGGTGGCCTTTCCATTTCTGTGCCTGTTGACCACAACATTAGGTCCCAGCAGCTGAGGTGCTTGGCTTTAAAGTCAATTTCTGGCATATTCAGGATCAATGCAAATAATAATGACCTAACAGTGTATGAAACCCCACTGAAACTAGGTCTCATTCCAAGCACTTTGGCTCTTTGAGCTGGATTTGGACATAGATCTAATATCTACTGAATTAATGTCTAATTTATATCTGATTAATTCAAAAATATGCCTACATTCTAATTAATTTCAAATTGATAGCTGATCTAATAGCAATTGTTGTCAGGCATCAGAAGTGCATTATGGTATAAATGTAATAAATAAGTTCATCTGGTTCATCTGTTTCCTGAACTAAAAATGATATCTTAGAGATACAGACAGTTCATGAATTTGTTCCTAGTGAGGCTGTGATGAAACTTAGAAAATTAGAAATAAAAGAGTATATGTGTCTTTAATATAACTTGAGAAATCAAAGAAAATTTAGATTTTTTTTTTTTTAGTCAGCATGATGTATGAAGAAGAAAGCATATTTTAAAATGCAAGCAAAGATTTTTTTTTTTTTTCCTGCTTTATCTGTTAGTCTATTTATCTCTTAATTTTGTGGGTCCTATCCTTAATTCCCTGTACATTCTCAAGCATCAGCTCTAAAGTGAGATCATTCCATCTTTATATCTCCATGTATGCAGCTGAAACTTGTCTGCCTGCACAAGCTTATTTTCCTGCTGATTTAGTATGTACAATTAGATGTCTGCATCCAAAACACACCTTTCTACTAATCCAGCCCACAGAATAAAACTCATTATCTTAAGACATTTCTGTGGACAAAGGTTATGCTTTTCCAAGCTATATTAATCTCTTTGTCTAAACATCACTAGCTTAATTGGTTTAGATCAGAGCTATACTGTTTTGAGTAAAAGGGTGTGATTAATGTGAACTAAATACAACTGGATCAGGTCAGCATCACTCTACAGTATACATAAACCTATTATCATTCGAACTGTGAGAATGCTAGGGAAAACCCAGCTTTGGTAAGAAAATTCCTTGCAAAAACCACCAGAGAAGGCGAGCAGATGAAAGATATCTTAACTGTGCTGAGGACTTTCTGTCAAAGAAGGTACACTGTGAGTCAAAACAATTTTCACCTGTCAGGAGGGCAAGCTATGGCACGAAGGGTTACATTTCACGTTTGGCTAGCAGGCATGAAATGAATAAATAAATGAACAAGAAGGATATTTAAAGCTTCAGGAACAGTTCTTGCACTGCCAGGCACATTGGATTGCTGCTGTTCCTTAGTCTGGAAGGAGGAATAGACAGAGGCCAGGAAAGCTGAGGGACGGAATAGTCCTGCCCTGCAGACGTGTTTTTTTGCATCTGTCAATTGTGTTAAACAGCAGAAGCCATTCTCTCATCTAACAAGGAGGCAGAAAAGGGCTGTGCCTTGCCTTTTCAGTGTTTAAGTTCAGTGCAGAACAGTGTTCAATTGCCAAAGATGCCAACAGGAATAGCTCTTGTGGCAGATGAGGAATCCTAGAGGAGAGTTGAACAATCTCATGAGAGACAGAAAATTGCACAGAGATACTGCAGAAGAACGGAAGCTCAGGACGATAAACAGAAAATAAAACCAGTAAAAGAAGACTCCATGAAAGTACAAAGTGAGTGGAACAAAACAGCAAATGGAGAATGTGACTCTTAAGCACAACCCAGCCCTGTGCAGATTAGATTCGTGACTGCTCCACATGAGAAAGCAGGGCACCTCAACATGCTGAAGGTGAGCTCCTTCCCACAAGACTTGCAAGTACGGTGCTCTCAGTCCCTTTCCTTTAAATGATTAGAGAGGAAATGTCATAAGCATTAATCTCTATTCCACATGAGAGGTACACAGGGAACTGAGCCTCACCCAAATATTCCTTCCTGGTCTTCAACCCTCCCTTGAAGTGGCACTCCTAGAAGACACTAAAGAGCTTCACACATCACCTCTAAAAAACACCATGAAGTTTCATTCTCTAACTCCTGATATGCCAACTCTCACAGGAATCTTATCACCTTTTCTTAATTTTAGTTTGTTGCTGGAATAACAAAACTCATCTTTATCATGGCTATAACAAACAGAAAGAAAACAAGTGAGTCTCTGCATTTATAGCATTAGATTTTTGCAGCCAGCCAATAGCATCCTTCTGTTTAATCTCTTTATCAATTATCTGGATGAAGGGACTGAGTAAGTTTGCAGATGACACCAAATTGGGTGGGAGTGTTGATCTGCTGGAGGGTAGGATGACCATACAGACAGATCTGGACCAGCTGGATCATTGGGCTGAGGCCAATTGTATGAGGTTTAACAAGGCCAAGTGTCGGGTCCTGCACTTGGGTCACGACAAACCCAGGCAGCACTACAGGCTTGGGAAGAGTGGATGGAGATCTATGTGGCAGAAAAGGATCTGGGGGTGTTTATCGACAGCTGGCTGAATATGAGCCAGCATTGTGCCTAGGTGGCCAAAAAGGCCAACAGCATCCTGGCTTGTATCAGGAATACTGTGGCCAGCAGTACTAGAGAAGTGATTGTGCCATTATACTCCGTGCTGCTGAGGCCGCATCTTGAATACTGTGTTCAGCTTTGGGCCCCTCATCGTGAGAAGGACATTGAGGTACTAGAGAGAGTGCAAAGGAGGGTGACAAAGCTGGTGAGGGGCCTGGAGCACAAGTCTGATGAGGAGCGGTTGAGGGCTGGAGAAAAGGAGGCTGAATTGTTCTCCACAACTACCCAAAAGGAGGTTGTAGCATGAGGGTGTTGGTCTCTTCTCCCAAGCAGCAAGTGATAGGACAAGGGGAAATGGCCTCAAGTTGTGCCAGGGGAGGTTTAGATTGGATATTAGGAAATAATTCTTCATGGAAAGGGTTCTCAGGCATTGGAACAGGTTGCCCGGGGAAGTGGTGGAGTCACCATCCCTGGAGGTGTTTAAAAAGCCTTAAGATGAGGTTCTTAGGGACATGGTTTAGTGCCAGGGTTAGGTTATGGTTGGACTCAATGATCCTGAGGGTCTCTTCGAACTGAAATGATTCTATGATTCTAATGCTGAGCTTTAAAATCTCAGGTATCTTATGTGTTCTCCTGTTTTCCTTACCAGCCCATCTCCATCTAAAGTAGTATCTAAGCCTGTCTCTCTCACACATCTCTTTGAAAATGCAAATTAGTCAGCTCAAGCTTAACATGGAGAAGAGTTTCTTATCTCATTCTTCCAACTCACCATGGACAACATCCACAGGCTGTCTGCCACTCTGACCCATAAAGTCAGAACCCTCTTCAGCTCAGGGCCCTCACAGTCAAACTCTAAGTCTTGTTGAGATTCTTTCTGCATCTCATTCATCTAAGCAACATATCCATCTTGATTGCTAAAACATCTTTTTTCTTGAGTCTTGACAAATACAGTTATGCGCTGCACATATCTCTTCACAGTTCTGCTGTGAATATCATTTTTTCAAAAATAACTTTCTCAGGTTTTTGTTTTGAACATGTCATTCCTCTTTCTACATCCTCCCATTTGGGTCCAAGTTATTACATCAAACATAAGCATCTCCAGCATTCTATGAACCAGCAAAGTCTATCCTCAGCTTGTGTGTCATTTATCAATCAATAGCTCCCACCTCTGACTGATTCATGATGTTAGCTTCCTTCTCCAGGTATCCTAGTGTGAATCAGTTGCCTGTTAGTATTATCAGAGAGTTTTCAGTGAAAAAAACTCTCTTGAAACCTCTTATTTTGTTAGTTGTCTACAAAAGCCAATTACTTTGCTGCTGTACTAGTCCTGATTCTCTTCTTCTCCAAGATCCTCTAGGGACAGGATGAGAATTTTTTGTCAGGGAACAGGTTACATCTCCCAGATTATCCTGAGCTACCTGTACTGATTAGCAATTGATTTTGAGACAGGATCCTTCAGGTATGTGTTTACTTACAGTAGTTATCAGTAGACATTTTCAAGGCAAATATCAGTCAAGAGTCAGTAGAACAAAGATTCACATCTTGCCTTTTCCTCAGACTCCCAAACTGTCAAGACCACCTTCTAGAAGGTAGAGTTGAGCACATGATGTAAGAGGTGTCTCAACTTTCTGTTATTAGTTGGCTCTGAGCTTGAAAAGACTCTCTGCTGGTCAGTTTGGACACTTTGGTGCTTTATCTTTCTTTCACAAGCACAGAGTAAAAAGAGAGAAGGGAAGAACTTTGTCCTTTCCGTCTTTTGTCTGCTTTTTCAAACAAATGTTACGTGTATTCCATTCCATCTCCTGCTGTTATTCTTCTTTCTCATCCTTTAGCTTTTGTCATTTTTTCCAGAATTCCAGACAATACTTCTTCTTTTAAATTCCACATGAGTCTCTTCATGCCCTTCCAGTTATGGTCAGAGATCAATCTAACTTTCTATTGTTTTTATTTAGTGCCATCCTGACATGTTAACAATACACTTATTGCTGTTTCCTTACCTTTCTTGTTTAGATATTCTCTTCCAATGCACTTTCCATGGATTCTGTTCAATTCCTGGGATGTGCAATCAGCTACAGTTCCAGTCTCCAGTTCACCAGTGCAACATAATATAGAGTAAAGCTTTTGCTGGGTAGTTCAGGACTTTTATCAGCTGAAACAATAACAAAATACGACTTCTAATATCTAACATGACTTGAAATGCAAACAGAATTAATTTAGTGGACAATATCTAGTTGTATGAGTCAATTATCTTAAAGTGGGTCTGTGCTCAAAAATGAAAGCTTCTACTAATCTGGATACCAGGAAAAGCTGTAACATTTAAACTTCCACAGTGTCTAATGTTCTGTGCCTCTTACTCTCTTTGTGTTGGTGTCTTCATTGCTTGAAGGCCAAAATTCAACTTCAAGAAAAATAATTTAAGAAAATAATCGCACAGATGCACAGATGTATAGAAAATCACAACACTTATAACTTCTTTTCTTTTCTTTCTCCTCCCCTTCTTTTTCTAAGGCATAAAAAAAAAAAAAAAAAAAAAACAAAAAACAAACCTAAAAAGAAAACCTGGCATAGTTATCATTCATGTTGATGTCAACAGCCCTACATAGACAGGTAACAGGAAAATACCACCCCAGGGATCCTATTCATGGTACACAGCAGGGCCTTGTCTGTAATTACTGTGGCCTAGTTATTTCTCAGGGAAAAAAGTCCAGCACCAGATCCTTTCTTTTTTTCTTAATAGGTGAAGTTGAACCTAAAGCACTGTAATTTTAATCAAATCTTTCCCATCTGTGTATAGTGTCTGTGAGAAGTTGAAGATTTAAGTGTATGTTGTAGGGTTTGCTGAATAGTCCCAGTGGGGGGAGAAAGGGCAGAGAGATGGTAATTATGTTACACTTAAAGGTATTTCTGTTGCCAAGGAAGGATATTTTTTGTTTTGCATTATTTTATTTGTGTGTGTGTGTGGTGCTGGTTGGGTTTTGTTTTTTGTCTTTTTTCTTTCTCTCTGTCTCTTTTGCCCTTTTCCCTAGTGAGGGTTAAGATGATGTCGTGGATGGAAAGGAAATACTGCAGTGGAACAGAAGGCAAAGCCAGAGTGAGAGGTGGAAATTATAACAGAGTAGTTTATATTATGTCCATGGATTGTTTTAAAAATACAAGGTTTCAAGAAGAATGATGAAGTAGTTTGATGAGTTATTTTCTGCATTGCTTCTTTTTCCCAGTGAAGTCTCATACTCAGAAACCCTAAGTAAGAGCTTATAGTGAATTTTAGTTTTAATATTTTTGATTTCTAATCTCTTATCCCTCTTTATGAGGAGATTACTTAGTTTGCACTATAAGTCTGCTGTTTGTGCCGTTTGCATTGAATCATACGATTTTGCAATTATGGCAAAATTTAAACAAGAGAAGGATCAGACTCTTGTATCAGATGTTTCAGTCTAGTAACTACTCAGCCATTAAAGAATATCAAGGAAATACGCCCTTTAGCACTTTTGGGGAATGAACAGAAGTCGAGGAACTGACAGCTAATACAAACAGCTTATCCAGAGAAGGGCCTGTTCAGCTGTTATAGTTTTAAAACAACAGGCTTAAAATCAAGCTAGTATATGCTTGCATTCTTAAAACAAGTGCTATCAAAATATCATGTTATTTCTTTGAGTTGTGGTTTTCTGTTTTGATCTGTTGCCACTCTGGTTTCTAGACAATACCACCATAAAAAGGGTGATACTTAATGTTCAGCTCTTGCTTATAATCAAACTGTTTCTTCCCACTGGTTAAGTAACGTGTACATTTGGGCAGCCAGCCTGCAGCTCCAGAGACAGTCAAATGCCAACTCCCATTCCCATGGAATGCCCTCTGATCAAGGGATAGCTGTGTTCATGTAGAGGTTAGTGGTTATGCAAATTCTGGATATCTCAAATGTGCAGTCTAGATGACAGAAACTGTGGTTGTGGCATCTGCTCAAACATACTCCCGAGGAAAGTATGATAAGATTTCGTATTTCCGTAAAGTGGACAGTTAATTAATCCCCAAGTTATTAACTGATCAACTCCAATACTACTTATCCACTCGTGGTTTCATGTTGTCTCTTTGAGACAGTGCAGCATGAAATTGCAGTACCAGTTGAAGTCCACAGCCTTTGAGCTTCCTTGTGTACCAGCCTGGGCACTCTTTCATTAACATTAGATCAAAATAAACTGTTAGACAAAAACTGCAGCATGAACAAGCTGTACATCTTGAAGTAATTGTTTCTTCCAGTCTACGGTTTTCCAGAATATGCAGGAAGATCTCCTCTTGGAGTTTACCCTGCTGAAATGTCACTGAATTGTGATAAGGCATCGAAGTTCAAATGTGAAGACAATCCAAATATGTAGTCAATACTTCTCAACTCCAGAAATGATAGGAGGAATAAAAGAAATAATTTATTATAAAAAATCATTAAACTACGAAGTCTAGAAACATTTAGAGACCTTTCTAACAAAAAGCAAAAGTATTCCTTTCATTGAAGTTATATTTATTAGGTTTCATAAGATTCTCACAAAATCGAGTGTCGTTTACAACTTAGTTATTAGAAAAAAATAAGAAAAGACGGAACATGAAGAAATAGCTTTGCTTTTTCAGTGAAAGTTTCAGATCAAACACAGATTTTCCAGATTTGCCTCGCTCATGCTAAGTTGCTATCTGTTTATAAACTTAGGGATGGTAAGGGCTGAAATAGGTTAATGTTTAATTTAAGGTTGAAGTAGGCAAAAAGTAACCTTTTCATTCAGTATTCCAGTTTAAGAGTGGTTTTCATTTTTCCGTAGGCCATCATAATTATAACAGGACTCCTGTTGAATACATTTGCAAGTAATACAGGTACAACCTATTGCTTACTTCCATGATGTGTATCATCTTGCTCTTCTGAACAAATACAAGTGAACATACATAAGTGTCTGAGGGAATAGAATTTCTAGACTGCATTTTAATGCAGTGGATTGCTTTATGGAATCTTGCAGACAAACTGGAAGAAAGCTGTAGGATGGAAGCAAATATGCATCAACTATAATATTCACTGCTTATGTTGTATTTCCTGCTCTGGGAGTACCAGGAATCATATCTCCCACCCTCTGAGTTTCTGTCAGCAATCAACACCACTTACAACACATGATGTATTGAGAAAAATTACATTACAATGATAGTTGATCTCTGTTATGACATGTATCTTCATGGCTACAGAGGGGGGAGATAACTCATCAGTGAAATAGCCATGAGTGATAAATCAGTCTTTCCTCGTAAGAAGTGTCATAATAGATATTGGCCCTCATGTAATACCTATTTAGAAAACCATTGTTCTTCAGAAAAGAGTTATTTATAAAGTCTAAGAAAATTAAATCCTGGAAACATAACCAAGTGAGGAATTTGGTGATTCTGTAAAATTTAAGGAAGTTTGAATTTTGCCATTGCATGACTTACCTAAACCCAGCCCTACACTGAAACACCAACATGTGACAGTATATTATTACATTCACACTTAGATGTAAGTGCACATGCTACAAGGAATATACACCAAAATGGCACACCAAAATGTTAGGTTTGAAGACATTTATTACAGCTAGATTGATAATGGGCGATGCAAGAATATGCTGTTTACAAATATGATTTGATACTCGCTCCAATCAAGCCTTTATGACATTATGATCTGTCACATATACTACAGAATGACTGTCTTAAAAAATAGCTGGGGAGGATTGAATTTTGGAGTGGTTTCTTATGGAATAAGAAACTCCTTCCCATATGCCTGTTAGTCTCTATTTGCACATTTACAAATCACTAGCCAAATGCAGCTACATTTGAAAGAGTAAAACTTTTAAAGATTATTAATTTGCTAGATGTATTGTGAAAATCAGTGGCTGAAGAAGGGAAGTCATTCATGACTTCCCAACTTCCTTCATGCTATTCCAACTAGGAATAGCAGGGAGAACTTGGTTATTATATACTTCACATGGCAGTACCCAGCAAGGCTGCATGTGTACACAGTGAGTTTGCCATGCAGGTTATCTGAAGTCTGCAGGGGTGTTGAAAGAGGGAACCTGGGACTTCACCAGGGTCTGGTAACACCCAACAAGTACCTTATAAAACTTGGTCTTGCATGTTCTGCTGCTCACAGACAATTTGATTTTATTTTTTTTTTTAATGAAAACATCTTTTGTGTCTCTCCAATTGTACAGTCAGGGCTGCTCTAAAACCTGATTTTGCCTTGGGCGAACTTCTTTTTCAGAACATAAATTCATGGGTTTTATGGCCAGAAGGGAATTTCTAAAAAACTTGAGCTCCTAGCTTGACCTACTTAACACAAGCCACAGAATTTGATCTTATAGTTCATGCAGGATTATTTTCCTTTTCTGTGTAAGTGAACTATATTGAATTTAATAAGTCCAAGGAGCAAAGATATTTAGAGGTGAAGGATTATTCTCATCTCCTGGGTGAGGCCTCTATCCAGCAAAGTGCTCAGGACCTGGAAAAATTATATTAATTCAGTAATAGTATTTGTCAAATTAAACAGTTATTTATGTGCTTGAAAGGATCTGGACTAAACTTGTTATGGAGTGCTAATGGGGTTAGGCAATCAAGTTTAGTTCTGATCTGTAAAGCTTCATGATCCAGTTGAAGATGTCCATGCTCATTGAGGTTGGGGGGGTTGGACTAGGTGACCTTTAAAGGTCTTCTCCAAACCAAAATATTCTATGATGCTATGATACTTCTACAATGCAGTAACATTAGTCATCAAGCTGAAAAAGTGAAGTAATGACATCATTGTACAAGGGACAAGTGTTTCAAACTGTTCAGAAAGTTATTAGTATACCAGGTAACTGCTATGTAAGGTTATGAAACGTTGTCTAAAGTAACAGATAAGTCTGTAATTCTCAAAATACTCTTCTTATATGTGCTGCATTTGATTTTGGTTAAGAATAATGACATATTATGCGACTTTATTTCACTTGTACCCTGAGATATTGTTTTCACCATAAGAAAGAAATCACAATAAGCTGAAATACCTAGTTTTCAAGATTCCAACCTATAAAAACCACTACAAAGTAATTAAATCTCTGATTGGTTAAAGTAAAAACATTGCTTCCTGATAAAATATCCATAAACCTTAAGTGTGAACTACTCTATTTCTCATTCAATATTCATAAATTATATAAACTAATATATGTACGTGTATATAAGTATTTAAACATTACTTTGTAGTTTAATATTTACATAACTAGGCACTTTTGAATACACTTATATGTATGAAAATATTCAAATGAACATAGCATAACAGTAACTTTTACCAATTTATGGATGTTTAACTTCATCTAAATGAAAAATTAGGAAGAGCTAATCACCTACATAGTGAAAATAATAACTCTTTGTTCCTTTCTCCCCTCTAAAACCCAATCCAAGTCATTAAAATTTTTAGAAAGTTTGAGAGTTTTGCTTCTCACCTCAGCAGGATTTTAAGAAAAACATGTCACACTCAATCCAAAGAGATACTTTTTTATAATCTCATTTTAATTGGTTTTGAATGTTGGTTGCACCTTTTCTTGTCTATGCATTTTGATATACACCTTTTGCAACAACATGTTATACCAAGATACTCTATATGGAGATAAAGAAATGTTTGGTTTAGGAGGCACTCAAAATATATCTGTGATACTACATTATGTCAACATGGTTCTTAGGCTGTGTATTATTGGTTAATTAAGGCATGGGAAATAATGTATATGAAAAGATACATCTTCTTTACTTCCAAAGAAATAAAAATTTCAAATCAAAAGCATCTGTCTTTTTTCTTTTATATGTCAAAACGTAATTGGCTATGGTTGGGGTTTGTTGCCTTTATTACTTTTAATAGCTGTACGGCCACTGATTGCCCAAGCTGATGGTTAATTTAATTTCTGTCAATACAATATTGGGGCTGTCTGCATATTCAGGCCATGATTAACTGCAGCAGAGTCCATAACAGTAGTGTTATTATTACTGCATTTAACTACCTCTCGGGAGAAGACAAATTAAATTATGTTGAAAATGCTGTTGATTATCATTACGGACTTATTTGTAGAGCACAATTACTGATCTGTTGTAAAATAAATCAAATTTTTTATCATCTTGGTATAAATTAAATGTAATGTAGGCGAATGGAGAGTGGTTACTGAAAGAGTTCAGGCAGCTTTGTATAAGTCAACTGAGCACTGAATTAAAATAATAATCACAGATGAACATGATATTACATTTTAATAACAAGCTACTTCATGACCAAGTGTGCCTCATAGATTATGGGACTTCAACAATAAAAAAGCAAACTTAAAATGCTTTATGTGCTGTTGACTTAAACAAAAGGTTGAGACCTTCATATAAATTATTTCCTACCCTTTCTTCTACACACACTGGAAACACAATTCAGGTAACCAATTTAAAGCACCACTTAAAAAATAATTATATTAATAGCCTACGTATGACAGTATTTTAGCTCTCCTTCTCCCTCTACGGTACACTTTATCTCTGCCATACTGCATTAGTACCTTATGGAATGTGGGGCTTTACTGATATGTTCAGTGAAAACAAAATATGCGCAACATACTTGCAAATATTTAATTACATTGAATGCTCACTATTAAATGCCCCTTAACCTAGCTCAGAAAGAGCTAGGCAGTTACTGAGTGATTCATGAAGACAAATGTGAGCAAGTGTAAGTGAGTCTCATTCTGCCTTCTCCATAGATAAGTGATCCTCAGACCATCAGCAATGTCAGGAAACCAATAAGAGTTAATGCAAGGGAGATGCAAGTAAAAGATGCTGCCACTTTCTTTCCACCCCAGTTGGCAGAGTTCAGCCTGAATCTCTCTCTCAGGGGACCAGCTCCTCAGATGGCATGTATACTGTATCCTCATCAGCTTCTGCAAAATTCTGACAATTAACATCAATTAGGGATTCACTTACAGGGACTTGTACCACTTGTAAGTGTCCTCACAAGTTATATTTGCCCAGGTCACTCATTCCTCAACAATCCCTGATGCAAAACTGGACTTATTAACTACAACGTATTCCAGCATTCCTTACACAGAAAAAAATCCCATTTTACCTACAAAGAAGTCACAAAGAAAGGCTCAGGTAAAAGTAATCTTAGTAGGGCAATCTCATTTTAGTAGATATCCATTAACTAATTATAGTATTCTACTTTTAATTTTGTCAAACATCAATACTTTGGTCTACAATCTTCCACAAATTCTGCCTCAGAGTTACCTTTTCTCTATGATCCCTACATTTTCAGCAGGAGTCACTCAGTCATTCCCACGAATGAACTAAATCTGCACAAAGAATACTTGAGCCCCACAGTTCCTGACATGACAACTCCTCTGAGTTTTCATTCCTGGCACACTGAGCTTCTAAATGCATTAGGCATGCCTGGAGCTCCATGGCACTCGTGATATGCTAATCACATCCATTACACTCCAAGCCTTGCAAAAACTCATATACAGCTTCAGAGTATACAAGGAAATTACTTCTGTAAAGCACCCTTTGGCCTAGCACAAATATGATGGGCAGTGAGCCACAAGTTCTAGTTGCAGCTCTTCATCTGACGTTAATAATTCTGTGCACTACGTAACCCTTATTATGCAGCAAGGCCTCATTAAGAAAGAGACAAGTATCATTTGCCATATTTTGCAGATGGATTAACTCAGGAGCTGTCATTTGTGGTGCAGCAGGAATCAAGTCCCAGGTTTTTAACAGAGCAGACCCAAGTTGCACACACTTAGCCAAGCTGCATTTCAAATCTATGTGTTTGGCTGTGCTTTCCACAGTTACTAAACCACATTTCCACACAAAATCAGAACCTGAACCCAGAAATCTTGAGACTGCTTATAAACCTATGAACACTAGTATGATTCTGCATGACAGTAGTTTTCTTTCTTTGTTTTCTCTTGTTTAAAGACATTAAAAATGTTATATAAATGTCTATCTTTCAGTAAAACAGCAATAAAAGGAATTCAGAAAGTGTCTTAATTAGAAGATCACAGGATTCAGAAAAAGCGAAACTACTCAGACTGTTCTCTGATCCCTTGTACATAATATAAAAGCAGTGAATGAAGTAGAAGACATTAAAGTTTGTTCCTTAGTGTTTGTACTACTCGGGTTGAAATCTAGAGAAGTTGAGGCCTCTGCTCTAGATTTGTTTTGATCATGGCAAGGTATCACTAGCATAATTCAAACTCTTCTTGCTATTATTTATACTACATATATATTATCACATTCCTGCTTTCTTTTGGTTTGCTTTGGTGTCCTGAAAAGCTCACTTTTAGGATCATTTAAAATGAGAATGCTGTCATACAGCCTGTTCATTTAAACCATGCATATCAGCATCACAGCCATCCACAGAACTGCATATAACCAAAAGGGGGGGGTTAAAAATATTTAACATGGAATTCTACTAGGCACTTCAGACTACTGTGTTCCACATAGAACTAATATTATCATTTCCAGTGTGAAACAAAACCAGGGTTAGAAAAACCAGAAGGTCAAGATTTTAGCTCAATTTTGAAGAAGAAAAGATTTACTACAGAAGGAAATAGAAAATGAGTAGATATAGTCTATACTTGAAATATTCTCAGAATCCAAAAGGGTGATAGACTGAATGAAAGGAAGTTGCTAGCGAGCTTTCCATAACATGTGAGGAAAACAGTTTTGTTCAGTTTATACTAGCAGCCAAATGATTTTCAGTTTTCAGTGTAGGACTCACTGCTTACTTCCTTAGTGTTTTCAGTTTAAAAATAAGGACTTGTAGAAAAATGGTCTTGGAAAGCCTTAAGAGATCATGGGTATAGAAACAGCATGTATAATCCTATGCTTCCTATGTGTGCATTTATGCAGAAAAGGCAAGTCAATCAAAAACAGTGTTTATTTTTTAACCATTATTTCTCTTTACATACTGCATCCATCATCTTAAGATGGTGCTATGTATTACACAAGAGGTCAACTGGAGCTACACTGAAGTCAAGGGTTTAAGAAAAAAAAAAAAAAATCAGTGTGTGTAGATATGTTTCCACCACCTCCCTCTGTCTAAACTTCTTGACATTCACTTCCAAAATAGGAAATCAATACAAAATTGACCCAAATATACTCACATGACATTGAAAGAAAAACTTGTGGAATCATACCTACAAAAAAAAATAATCTTTATACAACCTTTCATATTTTTTGAGCTTTGCAGACACAGGAATATAGAAGAATACATCCTTACTAATAATTCACTTGATTAAAAATTGAAAATACCTATGAAAAGCACACCAGTCTGCAGTAAGTGGTACCAATAAAATGGTTCCAATATGTTCTCTTACCAACGAATGCTTCAACTGAAATAGCTATGCTATTTCAACAGCTCTGTTCAGTACAGGTGAAATGCACTTCATGAAGGGGGAAATCTGAAAGGATCCTAATACAGTAGTGGAGGGCGTTGAGCTTATTTGACATGACACACTCCATTCATCTTCAAGAAAGTTTCAAACTCATGAGATACAAACTGATGTCTATTGTCATTTACTGGCAAACTATGAGATGTAAACACTTCACACAGCTCCCTCACAAACATGAAGCAGAATGATAGCTTTGATGGCACTGATGAATGGGGTCCTTAGAGCCAGGGGAAGGTGACTCACGTCAGCACTGACACTGTGGGATCTATTGCTGACTTTAAAACACAGCAGATCACAGATAGTACCAGAGTACGAACAGATAACAGTGCTAAGACTTCATTCACTCCTCAGTAACAAAGCCCAGATAGTTTGGTAACTGCTCACAAAACACCAGCTGTGAGATTCAGAGTTTAACTGTCCTTCAGTTTATGAGTATGTCTTATAATGATGTCTTCCATGTATGATAAATATATTCCATACATGATTAATCGTATTATGGTATGATTAAGAACAGACTTTCCATATATGATCATGTTACAATAGGTAGACCTCTACCAGTACACACATGGGGAAAAAATAACTACTGTCGCTGAAAGAATGGTTGCACACATCTTGCTAATACCTCCATATAAAACATATCTAAGATTCACATCTTCACTCTGTTACATCAGAAATACTTACGGATGAGAAACATGAGGCTCCAGTTTAACTTTGTTGCTGGGTAGGAAAAAATTATTTCAGAAGCATGAAGAACACAGACTTCCAGCATGATCTTTAGAAATCTTTAGAAGAACATATACAATACCTTCAGCCATCCTCATCAGCCTTCCCTTGGACCTCTGCATATTCAAATACAAGCTTTCTAAATTATTGCCTAATAGTTTTCTTAATCATTCCAAGTTATAATGAATAGCATCACGGAATAGAGGATAATATAATATGTGGCACACTGACAGAACTGAACGCAGCTGTTAAGGAAGGGTATAATTATCCATATTTCACAGATCTATAAGATGAGGTGCAGAGGGGTAACATCTTTCCCTTGACACAAGAAAGTTCTGCCAGAGGTAGAAGCAGTCATGTAGCCTTAATTCCTATGCTAACCTACTATGTTTTGAAATAAGAAGTAAATGAGACATTACCATAAGATATGTTGCAGTCATGATTTTGATTAAACCCCAGATCATATTAAAATACCGGATTAAGCTCAGTATTTGAAAAACAATCATATCCAGTTCAATAACAGAGGGTCAGGTTGAGTATTTTGTTTTATTGACTCTAATTAGAAACATATGCTTTGTTTATCATAATATTCGCTATAGGAGATCAAGACTCACAAGAGATTTCAATCTGACATCACTACATGGGCAGGTTGGTAATAAGCACTTTTCTATATATTAAACTCAGTCCTTTAATAGGAGAGGGCAAAAATAATCTATATGAATGAGGAAATGACTGGCACATCATACACTTCTTACCTGCTATGTGACTTTTAGATTCCTAGTTTTTCTTTCTTCTTAGGAAAGAATTTCACATGGCTATGAGATTATATTTTCATCTTCCATCAAATAATTCCAGGCTACATGTTATAACAAAACTTCTGCTTTTCCAGGGCAAACTCATGCAAACTACTCAAATACCTCCATTTGGTGAGTCAATAAGAAGGTGGTTGTAATTGTCTGTCAGACCAAGAGTTCTAGGTCCAATTATATGTGATAGATAAGTTACTAATGCCTGTAAAACTTATTATTCAAACAGTATTCTATGCTGTTCTTGGAAACCAAAGCCTTTGCCACTTAGCCAGTGAAAATTTATCTGTTCAATTTTGTAAAATAACGAGATACCGTTATGGTATATTTTGTGTACTATGCAGCTAATTAAAAATACTTTCTGTAAAACACATGGTCTGACCTGAAGCTTACCCTTGCAACTGTAATACTTCAGACAACTATGTTATTCTTTTCTAGGGTGTGCTCTGTAACAGCCTTTGAATATTTGTGCCAGATTACCTCGGCTGTTTGTAACAAATTGGAACTGATGTGTCATTTATGTTACAAAAGTAAGTGCTAAAGAAACATTTTATTCAGATAAAATATTTATTTGCCGCTACTCTTTCCGTAAAGGGGAATGTTTTAATTGCTAATATATGACCATTAATCAAGTTCCAAATAATAAAATATTGTTGCAAACTTGCGTAAATGCAACTTTCAATGTGTTTCTACAGTGATGATAATTTGTTTTGCCAGTTCTGTTTTGATCTCATAATTTGGCCAGGGAGTAACTTGACATTTATTTTTTTATTATTATTATTATTATTATTATTATTATTATTATTATTATTATTATTATTATTATTATTATTTTTCTCTCAAATTTATTAAATTTATTAAAAAAAAAAAGGCAGCAACATCTTGTACCTAGAAAATCAGAAGAAGGCAAAAAGTCTACTTTAGAGACAGTCTGAGGCAAACATAGGACTTGTTTCAAGAAGATATTGCTCAGAGTCTAATCCTAAACATCACATCACAGTGATAACAACTTGTCTATCTATGTAGCATTACACCAATAAAAAATTTCAAAACGCTTTATAAAACCAAATTTTCTTGGCCATGTTTTACTGATGAAAAATCCAAACTCCCCAAATTCAATGACATGGTATCACTCTGTCAGGTGGCAATATGATCAGGAAGGAATCCATACATCTTCAGACCCATTTTAGAGCTATATACACTATGCTAAATCAACTCTGAATCTGCCTTTTATATTGACTGCCCTTGATTCTTATTTTGACTAAAACAGGAAAAACAGGAAAACAAAACAAAACAAAACAAAAAAGTCAATAAAAGAAAACACAACTAGGGCCAAAACACAATGTCCATAAGACTGGTTCCTAGAGTAAAACACAGAACACTAATACCAGATATTAATCAGGCTCTTGATTCCACAGCAGGCTTGTTGATGAAAAAATCACAGCTATGCACAGAAGTTATAGTTAGTTTTAATGTTCTGTAGTCATTACAGGTTCAATGCAAAACACAAATGCAAAGCAGGCACACTGTTTGCAATCATTGTGTACCAAATAACTCACATTACCTCTTTTTAGCTTTTAAAAGACATAATTAGACAAGATTAATCTAGTACTTCACCTGAAACCTGGGCCAGTTCTGGCTGAAGTTTTTACTAGTCTGCAGCAACACATTTTTAACTGACTCACATTCCAATCATTTTATAATCACGAGTCAGGTTTCCCTCAGAAACTTCTCCCATTCTCTCTTGCAAAGTGTACTTGCTGCATATGTTCATAAAATACAAATAGCAGAGCAAAAGTATTTGCTACGAGACGTATTTGACAGTCTGCCTATGTCTTAGCATTTAAAAAAACCCTTGAGACATAAGAAATAAAAATTGTGGAAAACTAGATTAAGATTACAAATTAAGTTCTATGTGTGTGTGCTTATTATAGTATAGTATAGTATAGTATAGTATAGTATAGTATAGTATAGTATAGTATAGTATAGTATAGTATAGTATAGTATAGTATAGTATAGTAATTTATAGTATAGTAATTTATTTTATAATTTTGTTATTACAACTACTATTTTTATTTACTGATCCAATGGCCTTTTCAATTCATTCATGATCCATTCCATTGATTACTTATTAATAAGAAAACTTATCAACAGAATAATCATAGTCCTTCAAGGGTATGCAGGTAAAAATGTATGTACACCAAAGCCTTGATTCTCTTCCAGTTAATGCATAATCAACAGGCCTGGACACAGAAGGTTCATGGTTTTGATTCAGACCATCAAGTCTTAGATATGGTTTTCTTAGTTGTCTCAGAAAATCAGTACTTAAAATATTCTCATGGTTTTGTTTATTTTTATTGCCAATTGCAAACATTTGAATGTTTTATCCAATTTTACTCAGAGTAGAAAAAAACAAGGGAATACATCCTGACAGATATATTCTCTCCCTTCCACAGAAAGTTCTGTTTATTTTCAAACCAAAACTGAATTATTATTTTCTTGACAGTCACACAGCAAGGAGCATCCCTAATATTTTCAGTTGATTTTGAGACAGTATCTTCATGGGCCTGACTTGTAGTATCACTTGAGGATCCTCTTGACATGAACTTCGGAAGTATTCACCATACTCTGTGCTATAGGAATGTTATTATTTTGAAACTCATTTTCTTAGTATGCTTTTGAACACAATACCCTAAATGACCAAGTACACTGAAATCAATTGATGAAAAACGACAAAGATAGATAGAAATTTCATTATCAAGGGCACTGAAAATGAGGTTGAGCTGCTTTAAATGCAGATACGTGTTCCTAGCTAGTCTAATCAATCCCATATAATACATGTAATTGCAACTTTGTATCTTCTTGTTGTCTCCACAGGGGTTTTTGTAAGCAAGATGTTACACATTACACATTTTGTATGATAACACACAAATATTAAATTGTGTTTTTACAGAATACAAACATGGAAACTTTAGTGAAAAATGGACAGCATTCTTTACATGGGAAATCTTATTTGTAGAGATGCAGCGCAAGGACTTGCTTCCCTCAAAACAGCACAGAAAAATGTCCAACTGCCTTTGATCAAAAAAACCCAGCTCATAGTAATCCCTGTTAAGCAGAAAAGGATAGTAGTCAGTGAACGTATGTGAAGGACTGCATTAGAGAATCAAGCTGAGAAAGGATTGAAAACTGATAATCTGTTGTGGTAAAATGAATCCTTAATTTAAAATGCCACATCAGAAAAAGATCTTCCAAAAACCATTTTGGATTTTTTAAGCATCTTGCACTAGTTCATCAAGAACTAGAGGGATGGGTAACTGTAAGGAATTGTTACATTCCATCACCTTCAATAGGATTCAGAAAAGGAATGTGGAAATTTTTAGATCCTGTGACATCTAATTGTGGAAGTTAGGTCTAAATTATTTCAGTAATCTGGTGCTTCTTGCTTAAGATCCTGGAATCTTACCGAAGTCACAAAACAAATCTGACAATTTTGTTGTTCCTCATGTCTTTGTACTTTTAAATCATTTCAATTATTATTCACAATAAATTTTTACTCATCCATTTATCCAGGTATTTTGACACCAATACCTCGGATATTAAGCACATGACATGCTGATGAACACTGCATGTATTTCACTCTTTTTGATAAACCAATGCTGTGGAAGGCCTATGCAGACAGAAACTGTGCTGTGTTCATTATCATAGTCTTCAATATTTCACTAAAAATATGTGACTTGCTTTGGCATTGTAGGCTAAAATCATAATGTATTTTAATATTTCCAATAAAAGAAATAATCAGCTTCAAAGGTTACTCTACAGTATTGGTTCTGGTTATTGCCTTTGCTTTAGATTATTTCCAATGTACAAAATTCTTTTTTCTAGTAATACATTTTTAATATTCCATTCTATTTCAGCTACATATCTGCTGATCTAGATTCAAAGATCATCTTCAGACAAAAATATTCTCTCTTGATTTAGTACTTCCCATAGTGAAAATGATTTCATGATTAATTACTCTCACTTCTGAAGGAATTCCTTATTGTCTGCTGTCCAGTTTCAGGTATCAACGATTAGAGTTCTACCTGACAGATCAAAAATTCCTGTCATGTTCCCCAAACAGATATCTAAAATAGTGTGAACAAGTAAATCTTTTCTGTCTGTAGGAGTTGTCTTTATGTTACTCATTCCTGTAGGATTTTGTTTTGTTTTGTTTTCTTTTAATCTCCAGCTCTCCATATTTCAATATTCTTTGTAGCCATGGATTTCAGGAATGGCCACATTATTCCAGCTGTTCCTTCTATATCAAATATATAACAAATCTATTCCTTCATTTCTAAAAAATTATTCTGTATTGACCTGTATAGATATCAATAACCTGTTAGATCACGAAACTGCTTTAAGAACATGAGCACATCTGAATACTCAACAATAAATCCTTTCTGGAGTTCACAGAATCACAGAATGTTAGGCATTGGAAGGGACCTCAAAATATCATCTAGTCTAATTCCCCTGCTGGAGCAGGAACACCTAGACGAGGCTACACAGCAATGTGTCCAGGTGAGTTTTGAATGTCTCCAGAGAAGGAGACTCCACAACTTCCCTGGGCAGCCTGTTCCAGTGTTCTGTTACCCTCACTGAGAAGAATTTTCTTCTCAAATTTAAGTGGAACCTCTTGTGTTCCAGTTTGAACACACTACCCCTTGTCCTGTCATTGGTTGTCACCAAGAAGGGCCTGACTCCATCCTTGTGACACTCACCCTTCATATATTTGTAAACATTAATAAGGTCACCCCTCAGTCTCCTCTTCTCCAAACTAAAGAGTCCCAGCTTCTGCAGCCTTTCCTCATAAGGGAGATGTTCCACTCCCTTAATCATCTTTGTTGTCCTGCACTGGACTCTCTCCAGCAGTTCCCTGTCCTTGAAATGAGAGGAGTTGTTTCTTGCACAACAATTCTGTCCTACCCTTCATTTCCAGGTGCACCTTTGGCCATTGAAATGGAAACTTTACTTAACTGTTGCACTATTCATTTTTTTTTCCATCTAAAACATATTTCACCAGTAATTTGCCATTCTCTGAAAATTTCACCAGTCTGAATGATTTACTCACTTCCACGTTATTAACAATTGTGATAAAAGTGCTACTGTGTACACAGCTACACTCTGCATGACCTCCTTCATGCACACCCAATTTACAAAATTGAAATATTTAATCATAAAATTTTACACTTTTTCATTCAAGGTAGTTGACTAATAGCTTACAATACGTAGGAGTAAGATAGTTTTCTTTTTCCTGGGCCCCAAATCATGTTCAGGCTTTATCTAATAGCCTGAATGTAGCTGTATGCATTTATCCCTCCTGAATTCTTTTTCTCCTACATCATACGTGAAACTAGTTTATTATCTCTTTAAAGAGCAGGACAATAATTCAACTCTGCCATATTTGGGTACACAGATTGTGCGAAAAATATAATGTAGGTTGTAATGTTATTGACAGAAGGTAAAAAGGGGAAAGAAAGAGACAATCATAACAGTAGTGAAATAAAATGAGTTATACGTTCTTACATACAAAGAATGGCTGTTCTCCCCTCTCTCTCTCAGGACTTTTTGAACAATAGGGGTTGGGTGGTCAGAAGGCTGCAGAAGTTGGCAGAGGTCACATGACAAAAACTTTTATTTTCAAGGAAGAAGATAAAGGTCAGGTCAGCAATTCATATAGGAGATGCAGCTTTTAATCAAATAATGGTCCTCTTCCCACCAGAAGTCACAGACTGACAAGAACAATTAAAAACAATTAAAAAAAAAAAAAAAAGAAAAAGAAAGAAAAAGGTCTAAATGTGAATGGTCGGTCATAAATTCTTTACATCTTGGGCTGAGAACATCTCATAACCACCCATAACCCACCATTTTTTAGAAGAGGTCCATGAATTAAACAATTCTGGTTTAATTCATGGTTTTGAGCTTGATGGGGGTGATGATGGAGTTGAGTGTTTATGGGTAAGAATCAAGAGGGAGGCCAACAAGGTGAATGTCCTGGTGGGAGTCTGTTACCAACCAGCCAACCTGGATGAAGAGTCAGATTAAGTATTTTTAAGGCAGTTGGGAGAAATCTCATGATCACTATCCCTTGTTCTCATGGGGTACTTCAACTTACCATATGTCTCCTGGAAATACAACACAGCAGAAAAACAGTCTAGGAGGCTCCTGGAGTGTATGGAAGACAACTTCCTGACACAGCTGCTCAGTGAGCCAACTAGGGAAGATGCCCCCCTGGACCTGTTGTTTGTGAACTTGTGGGTAATATGTCAGTTGGAGGTCACCTTGAGCATAGTGATCATGAAATGATTGAGTTTTCTATTCCTGGAGAAGTGAAGAGAGTGGTCAGCAGAACTGCTTCTTTGGACTTCTGAAGGGCAGACTTTGGTCTGTTTAGGAGGTGGGTTGACAGAATACTTTGGGAGGCAGTCCTGAAGAGAAAATTTGTCCAGGAAGGATGGTTGCTATTCAAGAAGGAAATCTTAGAGGCACAGGAGCAGGCTGTCCCTGTGTGCCAAAAGACAAGCTGGTGGGCAAGACTGGCCCAGCTGGATAGAAAGCTTCAGCTGGAACTCAGGAATAAAAGAAGAATTAATAAGTTTTGGAAGAAAGGGCAGGCTACTCAAGAGGACCACAAAGATGCTGTGAAGTTATGCAAGAAAAAAAATTAGAAGGGCCAAGGCCAGCTAGAACTGAGCCTAGCTACTGAAAAAAAAAAAAAAAAAAGAGGAACAAAAAATGCTTTTAAAAATACATCAGCAACTAAAAGAAGGCTAAGGAGAATCTCCACCCTCTGGTGGATGCAGGGGAGAAACAGAGTGACAGAGGATGAGGGGAAGGCTGGGGTACGAAATGCCCTCTTTGCCTCAGTCTTTAATAATGAGAACAATTGTGCTCCAGGTACAGAGCCCCCTGACCCAGAAGACAGGGATAGGGAGCAGAATGAAGCCCCAATAATCCAAGGGGAAATGGTTAGTGACAAGTCAAGTTAGTAGCAAGTCTATAGGGTCAGATGGGATCCATCCAAGGGTGCTGTGGAAGCTGGCACAAGTGATCACTAAGTCACATTTGATTATTTATCAGGAATCCTGGCTAACGAGGGAGATCCCAGTCAACTGGAAGTTGGCAAATGTGATGCCCATCTACAAGAAGGGCTGGAAGGAGGATCTGGGGAACTACAGGCCTGTCGGTCTGACCTCAGTGCTGGGGAAGGTCATAGAACAAATCATCCTAAGTGCCATCCTGTGGCACATATAAGACAACCACGTCATCAGGCCCAGTCAACATGGATTTACAAATGGCAGGTCCTGCTTGACCAATCCGATCTCCTTCTATGACAAGTTGACCTGCCTAGTGGATGAGGGAAAGGTTACGGATGTTGTATACTTAGACTTCATTAAAGCCCTTGACACCATTTCCCACAGCATTCTCCTGGAGAAACTGGCAGCTCATGGTTTGGACAGGTAAACTCTTCACTAGGTTAAGAAGTGGCAGGATCAGGCGCAAAGAGTTGTGGTGAATGGCACCAAATCCAGTTGGCGGCCAGTCACAAGTCGTGTTTCACAGGGCTCAGTATTGGGTCCCAGTCTGTTTAATCTCTTTATCAATGATCTGCATGAGGAGATTGAGTGCACCCTCAGTAACTTCGCAGATGATGCCAAATTGGATTGGAGTGTTGATCTGCTTGAGGGTTGGAAGTCCATACAGAGGCATCTGGATGGTCTGGATCATTGGGCTAAGACAAATTGTATGAGGTTCAATAAGGCCAAGTGTCACGTTCTGCACTTGGGTCACAACAACCCCAGGCAGTGCTACAGGCTCGGGGAAGAGTGGATGGAGATCTATGTAGCAGAAAATGACCTGGGGGTGTTGACAGACAGCTGGCTGAATATGAGCCAGCAGTGTGCCTAGGTGACCAAAAAGGTCAACAGCACCCTGGCTTGTATCAGGAATAGTGTGGCCAGCAGTAGTAGGGAAGTGATCATTCCACTGTACTCAGTGCTGGTGATGCCCCACCTCAAATACTGTGTTCAGTTTTGGGCCCCTCACTACAGGAAAGACATTGAGGTGCTAAAGAGAGTTCAGAGAAGGGCAATAAAGCTGATGAGGGGTCTGGAGCAGAAGTCTGATGAGGAGTGGCTGAGGGAACTGGGGCTGTTTAGCCTGGAGAAAAGAAGGCTGAGAGGAGACCTTATTGATGTCTACAACTACCTGAAAGGAGGTTGAAGAGAGGAGGATGTTGGTCTCTTCTCCCAAGTAACAAGTGATAGGACAAGAAGAAATGGCCTCAAGTTGTGCCAGGGACGGTTCAGATTGGATATTAAGAAAAACTTCTTCATGGAAAGGCTTGTGAAGCATTGGAACAAGCTGCCCAGGGAAGTGGTTGAGTCACCATCCTTGAAGGTGTTTAAAAGATGTATAGACTAGGTCCTTAGGAACATGGTTTAGTGCTAGAGTTAGGTTATGGTTGGACTTAATGATCTTAAATGTCTCTTCCAACCAGAATGATTCTATGATTTTCTACCACTGCAAGCCATTCAGTAGAGCATGTCTATTACAAAGAGTTCAATGATCCACATTTCAGGTTTAGCTTTAATTATCATGGTTACAGATCATCTCTTGGGTCATCTCTCTGAGAATATGTATCCACTTTCAGATGCCTTCTTCAGTCAGCTACTCTTGTGAACCAAACAGTTGTAAAGCAGAATGCTGGCAATAAAAGGATTCGAAAATAGTCATTAGCCACAGATAGTATTTTCCATGTCTTTGGAATTTTTTTGTAGATTTGCCACCCTCTATGCAGAGAACATCTGTGTTAGTGGAGTAACAGAATTTTTTTAAAAGTTACTTATTATCAATTATATTTCATGAATATAAATCTCTGCTTCACTAAGTCTGAAAAAAAACAGATATAGAGACAGTAGCCTGATAAACTAGGTAAAGAATAATGAAGAGGTGCCTAAAATGACATCTCATTGCTGAAGTCAGCCAGAGATTTTACAACAGTATAGTTATTATCACTGAGTAGCTGGTAAGGACTTGATTTGAAGTAGGGTTATTCATTCAGAAACCAGCCTGAGTTCTGAATAACCCTTAGCCTGTCTTTATTTCCAGCATGACACGTGAAATGTATGCTGTGCTATGTCTGTTTCCTTCATTTTAGAAGTGACCAGAAGAACTAGACAGACGACTAAAAATTAACAAATAATGTCTGAATGGGGACCACTTCTACTGATTTGTGATAGAAAAAAAAAAAAGCAAGCAAAGCTTTCAGTGTCAATAATTCACAAGTAAACTACTGAGGAAATACACTTAAAGTTGCAGGATCAACTCACATTTCAGAACACCATAGTTCTCTAAATTCAGCTAGTAATAGCCACGAGAAAACAATTAGTCTATATTCTGCAATATAGGTCAGGAAATCGTAAATGTTAAACAAAGATCAGCTATGAAACAGAAATTGAAGAATTAATAGAGAAAAAAAGAAAAACAGTTCTTCAGGAAGGATCCTTTCCAACGTGACAGATCATGGGAGACTGAAGGTGCTCTCGAAAGCGAGAAGCAAGGTCATAGTTATAACATGTACCCCAAAGATTTTCCTTTCACAGTAATCAAGCAAGGGAAAATAAACCAAGTATAGAGCATCACACAAGAGATCATTAGCAAGATGATGAAGACAGACTTTAAGTTAGCACAGTAGATCTTTTCCTGTACAAAATTAATTTGGTTGACTCTGTTGCCAGGAGATGTTTGGGAGAGAGCCAAGAGACTTATGGCAGTAAACCAACAGGAAATAAAATAAACACAAATTACAGATATTGTCAGAAAGTTAGCATCTTGCTATCTTGCTTTGCATGATACAAGCTAATTTCCCATAAAAATTCCAGCTATTCTTACGAAGGACTATTACTTAAAAAAAAAATAGCATTGGCCCTAAGGACAGTTGATGGGGTTTTCGTCAGAAAAAGCAGAAAGAGGGAAATAAATCTTCTCTCTGCTCAATACAGCATTAAACAAATAAACAAACAAAACCCCTGAACACAAACAGAAATCAACACCATAACAAAACTAAAAGCAAAACAACAAACCACCAAAAACCTGACCTGAGTGGTAATGGGAAGACTGCAATGTATAGATCACTCCATGGCCAACTGATACTTATACTGAGTGCTAACAGAAGGTGAGCTGGACTGACACCAATCAGTTATCAGAAGAAAGAATTTCAGAAAAACTCTAATACTACAAAGCATGATGGTTAATGTTACCAGTAAAAATTGTATCCTTTCCACAAAATCATGATATAGAGAGGTACAAAGACCATTAAGGCCAGCTTTCAGATCAAATTTGAAAAAGGACTAGGGTACATGCAGTCATCAAAAAGTCATGACACTTCACTGTGTAATGGGTATGTATTCAGGAATTCAAGTAATTACATTCTGTCTTCTCTAAAAAGACATCCCTTTTGTTTCATCCTGATAATTCATTCTTTCATAATCCACTCTGATACAGAAGTGCATACAACTTATATTTTATTATATCACAGGGAGATGGGCCATTTTTAAAGGAACAGGGTAGACTCTGTATATATCCAGCTTTTGAAAGATATTAACATCTTCAGATAAAATTGCCATACAAAGATAAGATATAAACAAATATTATCCTAATTAGCAACAGGTATTTCCTCATTTGAGAGGATTTTCCTTCTACACAGCAAACAAAAAGAACAAAGAACCAAACTGTTCATCCTTCCATGTCAAAGAATGCACATGCAGGCAAACGAACTGGATAATTTAAAGCAAAAGTAATACAGAAATCTCACTTTCTCCTTCCCCTCCCTCCTCTACTCATATATACAACACACAAGAGAGGTGGGGTGCTTAACAGCATGATAAAATGATACTCCAATAGCAACCACTTTAGGAAACTGACTTTCAGCTTCCAGTCAGTCTTTAGGTTGGCCTTATTGCTTAGGTTGTACAGTCAGAAAGTTATTTAGCTGTACACATTATGTTCTGAGTGGGCTGAGTGCATGTAATTTATGACTGTTGCACTTTAATGCATATTTAATAAAGCTGCAGACATTTATACACCAAATCAACTGTGTCAATTTTGTTTGCTTTGGGAGGATGGAGATGTCCCATGGCAATGCTGACATTCCTAGTGAGAGATTTAAATTGTAAGACATTTCATTTGAGAGGAGAGCACTTTTAATATATTGTAGCTTGATACAGCAAAAATAATCAGCAAGGGCTGACTAATAGATACTGGGAATAAGAGAAATAGGATAAATCTTGTAAAGAGTCTCACCTTTTGCTTTCAGACAAAAAGAAGGAAATTAGATACTGGTTGACTCAGAAAACCCCCAACCAACAATCAAAGCTGATGATTACATTTCATTTCATCTCAGGTTTTAAGGGGAGAAGGGGACCAGATGGAAACCAGGTAAAGGAGGATAATCTTTTGAAATAAACATTGTCTACAGAAGTTCTGAGCATCATTTGTTTTTTTCTGTACAATGACCAATACATAAATAAAAGTGACTTTTCTACTCTACCGTTGTGATCCACTGCAGAAGCAGATTGCCTGCTGATAGCTGCTCCTGTATTTAGATGCAGAGGTAAATCCTTACATTTTTTTTATGATAAAGAAGGCAAGCCTTGCAATATCAAGTGCAGTTTTAATCTGAGATATTTGTACCCATTACAAGGAAGAGACATTTGCATTTCATCTCATGCTTTTCAATCAAATCAATCGAATTATTAGGGTAGCAGTATCAACTGACTTGGTAGTTTATAAGGGCTTGGCTTTTAAATAGATGTACGTGGAATATGTCATTCAATCAGTAAAGAAACCTGGACTGAAGCTAGCTGTAATTTGAAGGGTAGATCTGGACTGCAGTCCTTGTTCTGACAGCCTTTCATATGGATCTGCTTTACCTAGCCAAGCCTCAATACTGCTGATAGCCTGGAGGACTGCAAGGCAGATTTTAAGAAGCTGTGCCAAGTTGCATACTGCTGCAGCTACATAGCTAGCAGTAGCCAAAGCAGCTAACTTGAAAATGTGTGGGTATGTCAGAGGAGTGATTTCAGAGTAGGCATGTCCTCAAATATCCAAGTTTTGTCCAACTTTGATGTTATGAATATTGCTGCTGAATTAGGTTGTGCATCTGAACCAGAAGAAATGTTTGGAGAGTTACTTCTCTTTTTTATAGTAGATGTGAACTGTTCTGCTGGGTGAAGAGCCAAGTAGTGACATATATATGCATTATAATTGACTGAAGAGCCTAAAATCCGAACTAACTAACACAGCTGAGAGGTGTTAAAACTGCAAAATCCTTCTTAGACAAGAATGCACTCAGACATACGCAAAATATATTCTGAAAGGACTGATGACAAAAAAGTATGGTCCTAATTGAAATGTGGCAAGTCATCTGTACATTTTTTGTAAAAAAATTCTAAGGTATACAACCTTTTTTTCTTTTTTTTTTTTTTTTTTTAAATTTTGAGAACACTAAGAAAAAGAACATAGGGAACAAAAATGTGACTCTAGAAAATTCAGTGACAGCTCTTTCCCTGATGTCAACAGACCAGGATTTCACATGGTAAGGGTACTTTGCTCCTACATATCTGATTGCTGTTACTCTTTGTAAGGCTAAGTAAACTCACTACTTGTACTAATGGTGACATTTCACTGTGTTCATATATACACAGTATGACTAATATTTATTAATTTCACAATTTAGGGCTGTGATAGGAGATTATTATTCCTCATTCTCAGTTTACAGAGAGAGGGACCTTCAGGTAAGGCACTGGGCCTCTCTGGAGCCCCATGATTCATAGCGGGACACAAAGATCAGAAGCAGGTATGTGTGCTAATTAATCCGTGTGGACAAACAGATGAGAGTGAAATAACCTGAATTTCTTGAGTTTCATGTTATATCTCCATTCTTTTTTTACAGTCAATTTTCCAGACTTCTTTTTGTTCTCCTTACAAATATTTTTTAAAAGATTCTGTAATATTGATTTGGATTTTTTTTTTTAAACTTGTTTTCTTTTAATCTGATTTCTGCCTTGCCCCACACCAAATGCTAAGGCTTTCCATCATCACGCAGAAATAAAACAGTAATACAAACTAGATAAGCACTACAAAGATTTACCCTGCATGTATGTAGTGTTTTCCAGTCTGAGAAGCAAAAGTGTGACCGAAAAGCCACATCTGGAATAAGGGCGTTTTTTTTGGAGACAGTTTATTTTTGCTATAACGTCAGAGTACAGTACAGCATGCGATGGGCTGCCTATTCTGATAGCATGATTTATACCTGCTCATCTTGTGTCACCAACTCTATCCTCACTGTGGATGATTACAGTACAAAATCATTTAAAGCTACAAAACCCTGCTAAATCAGTACTATTCAGACCAGCAACTCAAGGGTGTAAAAATACACTGTATCAACTCTTTTCTATTCTACTGTATATATTTAAATTGGACCTTGGGATGACCATTTATTACACTGCATGTTATGGGTTCCACAAAATAAATGACTTTTTGACACAAACTTTCAAGCTTTCTAAATCCAGCTTTCACACTGCTTGAGGCTAGAAATTTCATCTAAATATTATTGAATTCCAGCACAACATTAGCATGCAGAGATATTTACAATAACACAGCCATTACAACTCAATCAAAAGCTGATTTCAGCCAGAATTATGCAGAATTAAATCTTGCAGGATTCAAATTATTAAAAATCAGAGACTCAATAAAGTGTGGTCTAGAAGTCCCATTTATCAAAGAAGCAGAAGTGCCTCTACAGTTATAGTGACTTTTTCATATATATTCTGCAAGAATTTGCATGCATTTTGAAAGATCTGAGTTTAATTCTTATAGAATTCAAGTAACTATACTATATTTATGTGGCAATAGAAGCGAACTCAGAATCATTTCTTGATGTTTTCTTTTCTACATATCACATTTTAAATACATGAGGCTTTTCTGGTTCCCACTGGGTAGAAAAATGCTAAACCTAAACACAAGAAATGTATGTATGCTTGGTTCCAATCAAAGCTGAATAGATATACTGTTAAAAGTAGCTAGCATGAATTCAAAGCAACAATTAAAAAGAACATTGCTTTGTAGATAATGTACAGAAAGTAATCTCTCACTTATTACAGTTGACCAGACTGACTGCTTTCAAAATTCAGTATATTCATTTTGGACTTTTTCCAACTCAACTAATACAAGCAGGGGCAGAGAGGCCAGTTCTCAAGAGTAAGGCAGCTCTCACTCCATACACTCTACTTAACCCTCTTCTCTTGCTCCTTCTGACTCAAATCCTTCAAACACAATATCCCATAATTAATTTCAGGATTTTTCGTCGACCTTTTCAGTGTGTAATGAAGTCCTGGCACCTGTCTCTCTATGAATCCTTTTCATCACTTGCTTATCTCCAAGATCCTAATCCACATCTCCAATATTCATAGATAAAACCAGAGCCTATCTTGGCCCTTCTAATCTAAAGGTAAGAAGTAAAGGAACAGATCTTCAGCCAGCGACTTCAACACTCATTTTGCACCAACTGGACGTTTAGTTACAGGACAGTAATACTAACCTGAAACAGAAGTTAACAATTTCCCTGATTTTACCCCTCTACTAGAAATGATGTTAGCTCCATTTCTGATTAAGATCCAATCATTTTTGTATTAAACAGAGGTAACAATAAAAGACATACATAGAAGCTAACTGCTTAGCCTGAACACTTTAATTTGAGAAATTATTAAGAATTATCAATATCAGCAATGAAATATTGGTTTTATTTCCTGTATCATGGTCTTTTTCACAGTAATCAAAATAGTCTAAATTACCATAAACTATATTATATACTGATGTCAAAAGAAAATACTGTGCATCTTCACAATAGTAATAAAGTCTGATCACAGAGAATTTTCCTAGGGAATCAAAGAACCAAGTTGCCTTCTGTCTAACTCACACTACAGCGGATGAGGCCAGCTGACATTAAAAGCTACTGGCTAAATTGGCACCTGTAACCAGCATCCATAGCACTCTGGGCAGGACAAGCATAACCATGGACACACCTTCCTGATCCTCCCTGATCTAATCCCTGTCTTGTGTCCTGCAGCATATGTGAATGCACACAGGCTCCCCAGGGTCTGTCTTTGTGAACCCAGATGTCAGCAGCTGTGCTGTTTCTACAGAACCAGTTTCTCCAGTTCTGTCATCACATGAAAGCTTCATCATATGCAGTGCAACTGCTGCAACTTACACTACGTGAAGATCTGATTTCAAGCTTTCTGCTACCATGACTAGCAAGGGAGGATTTGGCTCCAATTTGCCATATTCTAACTTTAATTTCTTTCTTATTTAAGATTAATTCCAAATTGACCAATAATTCTTTAAGTAAACAGCTCAAAATTAAAAGGTAATAAGCTCAGTCAGCAGTAAGAACAATCCAACAGCTAAACCACCACTAAGAAAAGGTGTTAAAACACCATCTGTAGATATATTTAAAAAGGGATTATAGGACAGACTGAAGATTAGATGATCTAACATCACTTCTAGATGTAATCTCTGTGATTCTATTGTTCAATTGGCTTAACAAAGCGTGACCATGGCAAAGGCAGTCAAGTCCTACAGTGAAGGTTTTCTCAGGAAAAATTACCATTGACTGAACAAGGAACAGTCACAGAGTATTTACCAACCATTTATTCTTTTATTTATGACCCACAAGCCTACAACTATGTGTTCCTCACTCGGTTTTATTACAACCTTTTTTTTTTTTAAATTGACCTTGCGTTTTGGTGAACATGTCAAAGGAAAAATTTTACATACTATTGGCCAAAGTTTGACTTTGATTTAGGATGCAGAACCAATTCAAGATAATGAAAGCTACAGGGGTACATCTAAGGGCAGAATTTGCCCCTACGTGATAATATAAAATTATACAGCAAAAGAGGGTGAAAAACTAAAATAAGGAATTAAGTAATTTAAAAGTAGAGGTTGCAATTTCTATCAGAGCTTGAATGTCTACAACTGCAAATATATTATGCTCTCTGACATGTCCAAAGAAAAGTGATTATTTTCCACTCAGGGAACATATTTTAGTGTCACTTAAACTTTTATGCTATAGCAAACTGCAGAAATCAGCTTTTCCTCAAAGAAAAGAGATTGTTTCTTTATATTGAATTTTTTGTTGTTGTTGTTGTTGTTGTTGTTGTTGTTGTTGTTGTTATTTCCTGGGAGATTGCTGAAATAAAATCGTAAAATTACTATATGAAAGGTGTGTGTGCAGTGCATGTGGGTGCATGTGTGTATGCGTCAAGCAAAGTAAAAAGTGCTCTAAAACCTTTAAATCACATTTATGAAAGCTAATACTTATAATAGCGTTTACTAGGGATGGGAAGAAATTTTCATTCACAAATGGATAGATGAATTAAGACGCGTACTCAGACATAATTAAAATTAATTGCAAGTATACAAAGAAATGTAATTCAGATATCCCTAACGCAAGTGCCAAGTTAACAACAATATATCAAGAAATAATCTCTAATATTTTTGGCCCATTATATTTCTTTAACACAAAGGAAATTATCAAATGAATTCTTGAGTTAGCATTCATTTATAAAGAGATATTTTATTGCACATTTTATTATCTTCCACATCCAGTGTTGCCCAAAGTGTTTTAGGAACCAAAGTCTTGGATATATGTGGACACTGGAGATGAATATCACTAGAATTTACTTTTGAAAATTACAGCTTGTTTTAGTGATGGAGGAAAAAGGCAGCCAGGAGGAAAAAAAGTTTCAACATTCACTCTCAACACTAATGAACAAGAAGGAACCTTCTTTTATTTAATGCAGCCACCACTGATGGGCTGAATGGAACACAGTTAATTTCTGAAAGGCTGGAACATTTTTAATCCTTGAATACAGCTTGCAACACTGTGGACTTCGAACAGACAAAGACTGAAAACTCTACTAAACTAGAGATGAGCCCAGTCTTTTTTGATGACTGAGGTGAAAACCCTTCCATTCAGGCAAAAACATGATGAACCCCATACCAACCAAATGTTTCCCCAACCCATTTTGATGCTTTTACAGGCATTTGAAACAACAGGACAAAGAGTTTACTCTTGCTGAGGTTTTATTTCTCATGCTCTCAAACAGTAGAACAGATGCGTAAAACCAAGAAGACACCATTATTTTTCTATTTGCACAGCACCTAACACAGAAGGTTTTGAAGCTATCTAGTGCAAACTGGAGGTATCATTCTCTTTTAAATTAATGGGGAACAGGTACCTAGGATCAGCCATAACAAATATTTTATTATCAGAGTTTATGCCAGTCCATCTCAGATGAAATGCTTTCTGACAGTAAAACAATAAAAAAATGGCTCCATAAAATTTATTGTAAACCATTCACAACAAAAAGATGAAGGAAAGTTCGGTTAATGGAAAATGAATGACAGATGAGTGAAAATTGTGTTACATAAATACATTAACACCAGTAAGCTAAAATAAGAATATTCCCTGTAAAAAATAGAATTGTTAGAAAAATTAATTTATATCTTGTTTTTCAAATATCAAATATATTCTTTTTTACCCTGCAGAAGTTCAAATAATGGTATTTTCTTTCTGTCAGTCTAGAGAACCTTAGAATCAAATGTCAATATCCATCTTGACTTTCACTACTTTTAAGGAGCATCAATTCAGCAAGCTTTGCTTACATCTAGCTTATTTTCATGGGATTTAACCCAGGCCATTCCTAAATGTTGCAAAAATTACTTTGTATGATATATTACTTATTTTAATCAAATACAATTTTTTCTAATTGTCACTGCTATGGCAAACTCGCAGGGGATGGTCTGACTTGTGTACATTTCTGACAGTGAAATCGGTAACAACAGCTGCTTTGTGCCAGCTAGTGCATGTACCGTACCTCTCAAGCCTTGTCATTCACATCTCCCCTAATTACCAAACATCTGCTTTCCATTTCCATTAACACTGCACTACCAGCTTGTCTAGTTTAATACCAATGACTCTTGACCTCCCCCAAGGAAGACACTTTCTGTCCAAATTCCCCCAAAAGAAACCAACTCTGCACACTAAATTTGGTTTTTAAAAAAGGAAAAAGGAAAAGAAAAAAAAAAAAAGAAAAAGAAAGAAAAAAAGAAAAAGAAAAAGGAAAAGAAAAAGAAAAAGAAAAAGAAAAAGAAAAAGAAAAAGAAAAAGAAAAAGAAAAAGAAAAAGAAAAAGAAAAAGAAAAAGAAAAAGAAAAAGGAGAAAAAATAAAAAGAAAACAAAAACCAAAACCCACAAACAACAACAAAAAATAAAACAATTGAACAAAATAAAACATCCTTGCACATTGTGCTTTATGTCTCCAAGAAGCTTAATTTCTTCAAGCCCAGAAACATGAATATTCAAGTGTAACATACACAGCAATGTGTTACAAGACAGGTTACAGTAACAGCCTATAGGTTAGGGTGACTACATATCTGGGAAATATAAAACTATTATCTGTAATGATATCTGTCTACTTAAATAAAGACTGTAATGGAAGGTCCATACTGCCTTTATTATTTTTTTAATTATAGGTTATTATAATGGTGTTAATGTTCACTGGTTAATCCAGGATCCTAAAATTCAGAAGAATTATGACTCCATAACTTACAGCAATTCTTTTTCCTTATTCCAGGTTGTGATCTCATAAAAATTTATTCCTATTTGGAAATCAGATGGTACTTAAAATATTTAATAGCTTCATTTTGTTTTCAAGTTACAGTACACTATAAAAGTACAGGAATGAAAAAAAAAAAAAAAGGTTAAAATGGGGAAATGTCTTAAAGTGGCTGTAGAATATAATCATTACCCTCAAAATCAGAAAGAAGTCTACATTTCCCTTAGCCTCGATGACATTCTTACCCTGGACAATGATACACAACTTAAGAGAATGCATTTCTCAAGTTGAAATCTATGTAAGAATTCTGATAATAAATTTGAAGAAAATCAAGCTGAGCCTCTTCCATCTCACAACCATGATCTAACTCCTGTTTTGTTTTCTACTCCAAAGTTTTCCATATGGTTCCTTCATTAACTGTGAGGTAAATGACCACAATATAACCAGGCATTTGCTTGTCTTTCTGACCCAGTAATGTAATTCCTTAAAATGTTGGCCGTAGGTTCATTGCCTTTTACAGTACAGCTAGTTTCCATCAGAGGAATGGGTACTCAGAAGAGACTTGCACTGCTGAAAACACAGTTCTAGAACATAGTCCTCAAACCTGTCAGATATTAAATGTTCAAGTTTAACTATATTAATGAATGGGAAAGATAAATTGGTGATGACAGGGAAAGAAAACCAAAAAGTAATATCATTAGTGTATGATAATACAACATCTTGCTATTTTGTACCAGTAAGTATCAAAGGATTCATAGTACTCTGCTGCAGGAAATCTGCATTGATGTCAGTTTATTGTCAGAGAATGCCACCATGGACAATGAAACCAGAGAGAATTTTAAAAGGGGCTTGGTTGGGGAGGAGGTGGGGGGGGGGTGGTGTTCAATGTACTTTGGTTGTGGGTGTGGGTTTTTTTGTTTGTTGGTTGGTTTTTTGTTTGGCTTTGTTTTTGTTGCAGAGTGTTTTTTGTTTTTTAATAAGAAGGTGACAAGGAAAAATGCTGGGGGAAAAAAAAGAAAAAGATAATAAAAACTGTGGGGTTTCAATGTATAGTATCTTCCTAATTGTCAACCTCCCTGAAGAACCTATCACAGAAAAATGGTTTAACGGAAGGAGAAAAAATGATCTTTTAATCTCAACAATAAAAGCATTCCAGCCTTTGTATCTGCTGACTTACAAAAAAGTGCTTTCTAACAACAAAAGATGGAGCAGTAATTACATAAATCTCTTCATTCTTGATGAAGACACAATGGAGTATAAGGAAATCAATAGTGTTTCTGCTGTAATTCTTGTTTTTATTATGAGCTGAAAGCAAACTTGTTAAAATTGGATTCTGCTTTCTGTGTGTGTATGGAAAAAAAAAAATCCATCAACACCAAAGCAAAACCATAGAGCTTTTAAAATCTTAGGAATTATTTTCCTCTTATAACACTTTTAGGACTTATGATGCTGTGACATCTTACATTGGGTGATGGTTATTTTAAAAGTAATTTAGCATTTTACATATATCTTGAAAAAATTGATAGCAACATAAAAAAAATAGTTTTAATGGTTGTTCTGCAGACAGTCAAAATGCCTAAAGGTTACCAACAAAATTGAAATCCATGTATTAAGTAAACTAAATACACCCTGAAGTCAAATGTTTCCACCTTATTTTCAATAAATTCACTGTAATGATTTTATCCCACAACACACATTTATAATATATGCCGCTCAAGAATGAGTAATATTGTTGATTTTGCAAAGAAAAGGTGGAAATTATTGCATTTAAAAATAATTAATAGATGGGTCTGCATACCTTTGAATTAAATTAAAAGAAAAATATTTCTTTTTTGTGGAGATGATTGCATTCATATCCTGTTTGGTGTGAAAAGTAGATTCCAAAAAGCTTTTAACTAATTTGTTCAATTTGTTTCAAAGCCAACATGAATAGGCTTGGTGCAAATTCAGATTCATTAAAACTTAATTAATATGCATCATTATGCAAATGAGGTTGCAGTTAATGAGTTCTTAAAAGAAGCTTTCTTTAATTAGTTCAGTTTTAATGGCATCATCATTTATCTGACTTGTTTTTAAAGCCACATGACATACAAAAAGTGACCATCCTCTACAATGTTGCAGTTTTCTGTTTCCTAATTGTGTTTCATCTTAATTCTTTAATGCTGAAAACTTTGAAAAAGTTAAATGTTTTGATGTTCAGTTCTACTGAATGTTATTTCAATTAAAAATACGCTGTTTTGTTTAGACTAGAGATATGTGTCTCATCTTTCTAGCTATTTTTGCCTCCTATTATATAGTCACTTGTTTTTCAGTATACATACAGAAAAGGTGAGATATATAACTGCAGTAATTCTTAAACTCTGGGGTGATTTAGTTTATGCATTACTAGTGCAGTTCACAAGCTTATATTTATACTGACAACACTTTACTAGAATATGAGCGTTCTTTGAGAAGCAGAACTACGAGGAGAATCAGAGGACAAGTGTTGGTATGGAACTAAACAGGTTAAACAATTGTCTTGAGAACTGAAAAGACAAAAGCAACGTAGTTACATATTTCTGCAGTTTCAAGTCTGAAAGCTTCAGAAATATAATAAGTTGTAAAACATCTTTAAATGTACAAAATATTGTGCTACATAATTACAATTATGTTTTGACAAGCTTTCTTCAGAATGTAAGTTCTATGAGGGGAAAAATTATAACTCTTTCACAAAAGTGTCATTTGCAATACAGCAGAGAATGATTCTTGAGAGTAGGAGACTAGCAGGATCTCTGCAACAAGCTAAGCTGACCACCTGCATATGACGATCATATGCAATCATGGAATTTCTATACTTGTTTGTTTGAACCTCTAAATCTTTACAGCCTGCGTTTTAGGTAACAGAAAAATTGCTTCAGAGACAGTAAACTCTCCAGAACAGGTTCTTGAAATACACATATTTCAGTGAAGTGCTGGCCTGCAACTGAGGATTCAAGTCATAAGTAACTGGAACACTTGAAGCTGATTCCAAAAAATAGGCACCTATGGTATACAAGTGATCTGACAGCCAATTAGTTTGGTTGTATCAATAACAATTACCAAGTAGGAATTTTGAATGCTCTTTATGCTTTGATTATTCATGTCTAAACCAAAATTGATTTATGTCAACTCAAAGACTCCTAACATTTTCAGTGGGCTCTGGATCAGGCTGTTGGCATATCACATGTCAAGGGAAAATGGGGTTCTACACAGCTACTGTTTTCTGTTTACATCTGTAGAGCTGTTTATATGAGCAAAGACAGTTTACCTCACTGCATACTTGAAGGATCAGGCATGTAATAGATAATTCTTCTTTCCAACATCATTATAGACAGTTGATGTATAGAGGTACTGTGAGAGGACAACTACTTTTCTATACCCTGTCAATGATGGTCCTTTGTCGAGGCTGCTCCTCATTCAAAAGGACATCACTACAGAAGCTGAAGAGATGAACAATAGGCAACTGATACCTAAGGCATTTAGCTTCAGTGTATGCAGCACAAAACCCCGTTTCTTTAAGAAGGGGTTTTAATGTGTACGGGTGAACCTCGTGTGATTGTATCATGCAGAGGAGGCCATCTGGGAAAAGGCATGAATGTGGTTGTGAAACTTTGGTAGAAGATACAGTAAAGGAAGGAGGATAATACAAGATGTGGGAAGTGAGGAAGAGTTGACATATAGAGGAAGATAAAACAGTAACAGTACAGGGGACACCTGAATATCACTAGCAAGCATTTGCAAAATATTTTTAATTCAAGTATTATAGTTTAACTGACAAAATGAAATGAAGAAGCCATTATGACACAGGGCAGAAATTTCAGTCTTTTCATATTTTACCAGATTTTCCAAATACAGCAAATGGAAATCAAAACTTCAGCTCCAGCTCTCTATCATATCTGGACCTTGCTTGGAGAGCAGCAGCTATATTTTGTCTGTTCTTCTCAGACAGCTGGACAGGCCCATCAGAAGAGTCCACCACAGATCTACTCTATCTTCTGCTATGACCTTTTTCTCTATCATCCATACTTCACCTATATCTACTTTCACATTAGTCAAGCACTGAAGCTAGTCAAGAATTGCTCCACCAGTTATCTTCAGTCATCTTTAAGCCAAAAAAATCCTAGTCAAACATTTTGAGAGACAAACTGATACAGAACAAGACTTAAAGAGGTTCAGCTTCCTGACCAGGAAGGTTCAGCTGCTCAAATTGTGGCTCACTCTACATCCATGTGTGCTTCGCATGAAAGTAGATAAAGAAATTTCTGGGACAGACATGAGAGGATGCAGAATATTTTGTCTTGCCTACCATAACTTCCTCCATCTGAGAAGAAAGTGGAGTTAAAAGCTGTGATTTTGTCACCTGGAAGAACAGAGGATTAAACAGATCATCAGTGGACAAAATCCAAAAATTTCCAGGTACCAACTGCTACACAGATCATCTACATATTCACACTATTGAAAACTTTTCTGTGTCTATGCCTTTTTAATAATCAATTGCCAAACACAGATATTAAATAGCAAACATTTTGACAGAACAAATTCCCCTTCTCTCTTTTATTCTTCTTCTCATATAAATATTACAACTAATTAACATCATTTCTATAAGAGGAATAGAGTACCTCCACCCACAAGTTGTTCTATCATTTGAAGCTTGGGTCAAATATCTAAAATGTCACACTATCATAATTAAATTGATGTTTTAATCCTCCTTTAATACATGACAGCAATGAGCTGTCAATTATAGGAGGAATATTGACATTTTATTCCTGACATCATTTTCAATTGAAGGAATAAAACACCAATTAAACAACAATTATACATCAAGGTATGACATGTTATATATTTGACATACAGTATAATAATGATAAAAAATGATTTCTCACTAATAGTAAGGAAAATAGGAGTTTATTAATAACATCAATTACCTCTTGTCTTGATATTTTATCTTTGTACACCTTAATACTCCAGTGGGAGTTATGGTCCAAAAGCACACCACCAACCCCTTGAGTTAGGAATAGAGGGAAAATACTCATGAAATGTTAGGGGGGGCAGGGATTGATTTCTGAACTTGGCTCCGGAGTGTTCCAAGAAGGATGGAAGTCCTTCTGCAGAGACAGAGGCAGAAGAAGGGGAAAAAAAATAAAATAAACAGAAAAGAGGATAAGTTACTTCCATTTTCCAGTGTTTCCTCTTTGATCGTGACTTCTTTTAACTTTCAGCACCCCTCAGTCTGTGCTTGCATGGTCAGGAAATGTTTCCTTAGATGCAAGGAAAATGCTATACCAGCAAATCACATAATTCCAGGGGATTCATCTATGCTGGATTCCCAGCAGAGCACTGAGAAAGAAATCTGCCATTAGTACCAGCTGTGTGTATACCACACAATCACTCTCTGGTGATTGCAGGGAAAAGGCCAGTATTGGTTGAACTCAGTTGTATATTTCATTTTAGAGACAGCAAATGGTTACAATGTGTCAGGTCCTTCACAACTTCCAGGGCCAGGTCTTTGTGAGAAATCTTTCTCCTATTAGGCTCGAAGGAAACCCATCTTCTCGGGGGACTGACTGAAGAATAAGAAAATCTATCTATGAATCTCGGGTATATAGAATTGATGTATCTTCCTCAGCTCTCAGAAGTCAACATTCAAGGCTTTTTTCTGATGTCAAGATATGAAGGATTTCAAAGGATGACTTTTTATTTTAATAAGGTCAAAAATCTTAGAATCCATTTTCATTTACCTTTATAATTTCACCATTGACTTTCACCAGGACTAGGCCTTATTTTTAAGCATTATATAACGGCATTTCCTAAAGGCTGATATTCTTTAATTAGAATTTATTTTTTAGCTGTGGAAAATAATAGGAAAAATTCCAATATCAGACCCCACACATTGCATAGATGGTCTCAATAAGACATTATTATGAACCCTGAGAATATCTTGCAACCTGTATTCTGTAGGATAAAGTCAACAGAAAAAAGTCATGTAATCAGACAACCACACTCCACACTGGATAAGTCATATTTATATTTGGCTGAAAGTTTCATTATCCTTCTGAAGGTGCGATAAAAACTTAATCTGCACAAGAATCAGTCACTAGACTATCATTAGTGTCTTTCAAGTACAGATAAGAAAACCTTAATTCTGATTTTATGCTCAAGTAAAGAAGAAATAACTCTAGTGGAAACTTGTGTGAAAGCACACAGGTTGAGTTACCATGCTCCAAGTATTACCATCCCCCAGCTGAGTTCTGGTAACTAATCGCGTATATAATTCAAACTATCCCAACTGCAGAATGAAACTTTTTTTTTTTTTTTTTTTAATATGCTACTCTGTGAGCAATCAGTAACTTATTAACTGCAGTAACTCCTTAACCCCTTTAAGAATAGTGACACACCACCTCCATTTTTCATTTTGTAATCTTCAGTAAATCAGATCTCTTAATCTACATTAAAACAAGAGATAATTGTTATCATTTGATCTTACCCTCATTTTTTGCATATCTTCCACTGGTGGAACTGATACATTTAGCAAACATCCTGAGATACTGTCTCCATTACAGATGTCTACAATCTTTTGCCATTGAAATGGGTGTCTCTCAAACTTAAAAGAGTTCTTGAATTGTGACACTTTTTCTTAGGGGATTCTTCTTAGTAAACACCTTTCCTCTGTTTGTCCCTATGCAGCCTATTTGTAGGTGTTATTTTTTTCACAACAAACCTGGCAGGCTAACCAACAAAAGCAAAAATACATTTTTATTTATGGAGCACCCAAGAAAACTTTTTTTATTTAGTTGTAAAACACTGTAAGGGGTAAGCAGTAAATAGGAAAGAGAACATAAAACTGATGAGCGCTTACCCTCTATTCCCTACTGATGATTCTACTTAGCCCTGCTTAGCATTTCAATCTATATAAAGTCAATGGGCCATATAACCTTCTTCTATATACACCAACCAATTAACATTATTCTTTAATAGGAAGAAGTTTAGGGAATTCTTTTTTCCAGTTTGATTCAAAGTAACATTGTTACTAAACAACAATGCTGATGAAGATGCTCTTGATCCATGAAGACAAATGATACCTAAATTACTGAAAAGATACTTTTATTTTTAATAATAGAGCCATTTAAGCAATAGTTTCTTAATATCAGGTAATTGGTCATGATTTCTATTACATCAGTTACAGTAAAATATTGAACTTACAGGGCTACTTAGGTAACAATTTATTTAAATATTTTTAAAAGATACAAAAAACATACAGTAAAGTAAAAGGGATTGAGCCAGATTAAAATCAAAAGTTGCCTTGCTTGGTTATTTTTTTGTTTAGGCAATGAAAATAAATTCTTCAAGTCTGCTTTTGTTCAGAGCATGTTTATAACTCACTTTACTTGCAGTTGTTCAAGAACAAAAATGATGCTTGTTTGCTTACAGACCCTTCAAAGGAAGTAGATTGGATAGTTGTGGTGGTGAGGTTGTGTTTTGGGATTTGGAGTGGGTTTTGTTTTCCGCTCCCAAGTGTGTAATATCAGATTACTTTGAGGGAAATTTATCTTGTTGAAGCCTAGATTCAGCAATTTTAGCCAGAGCAATCGTTTCAATATTCTTTTCATCTTACTGCTGCAAAATGGTAGTACAATGCTTTGAAAATGTGTCTTTAATATCACCACAAAAAAGAGCTCAATTGACATAATCTTTGCTCATTCCAATATCAATTATTTAATTACGCTTTTTAAGACTTCATTGTGGAGGCTGTCAGCTACACCATCCTAAAGAAGGACAGTGCCTCAACAGTGAGAAAATGGCCCAGTGTCTTGCAGATCTCAAGCCACACCATCTGCTTACCAAGTATTTCTGGAACCTCATTCTTATTTCATACCAGAGAGGTGCTTGCCTGCACCTGCCCTTCAGAAGCAAACACATATGCTTCTCAAGATTCTTCCCACCTGTCTTTACTTTTAAAGTAGTAAATGGCAAATGTAGCAATGAAAAATAGGTGACATTTTTCCTCATATGCGAAGGATGTTGCCTAAAAGAGTGCTCTGGCCATCTTCTCATTGCCTTCTTGTGTATAACATGAGCAGCTGCACCAATCATTTAGACATGGAGTGGGAGAGATTAAAATGATAATTTAGACTTGGTGAGAGTTGATAGACTGATAATGTAGGAAACTGTTTAATCAATTTAACAACATAACAGAGTAGCCCAGTATTATTAGTTCTCACCACTAAATCAGGAATAGGCAGATGAGACATCTTTTGAACAGTTAGTAAAGTAAAGCATAAAGGACCAAATGGCAACAAGGATATAATTTGTTAGATTAGCAATTCTGTAGGACACAAGCTGTCCAACATTTCCTCAGAACATCAAAGACTCTGGATCTGGATGGAGATGGCAACTAAGGAGAAAGCTACTTCAAATTTAATTCTGATTAGTTTGTTCTGATTAATAATCTGAATGCACAAAGTAATTTGAAAGTTTCTGTGAAAAGACTATCATTTGAAAAATAAGGGGAAGCCAGAATGCATTAGTAGAAGAATGGAATTCACAAAAAAAGAAACCAGAAAACTTGGAGAATTAGTGGCTAAAATCTAATGAAAATATGATTTAAATAAATTACTACAGAAAAGGAAATAACTGACTGAAAGACTATTAATTCAATACTTGGGATACTATCCTTAAAGAGCTTTTTCCAAATCCAGCAGTATTCAAAATTTTCATTAACAGCTTGGATGATACAATCAAGAACACATTTATAAAATCTGGAAGGAATGGCAAGAAGCAGCTTAAAATTCAAAACAACCTCAGTAAATTAGAAGAACAGTCTGAAAGCAGAAAGAGTGAGAACTGCTTCATACAGGGATAAAAAAAAAAAATAACATGCAGAAATCTACAGTGAGCAATAATTGGCTGTGCTAGTACTGCATACAGTGTTTAGGGGATTATAGCAGATCTCAGACTGAGAATGAACCAATGTTAGTACTGTAAGAAATGTCAATGTCATCCTGGAAATATTAGCAGGAGTATCTCCACAGGAAGAGAGAGTTTTCTCATGAACTAGCAATGGCGTGTCCTAAGCACAAATTGTGTCCATTTGGGGCACAATATTTAACCAAGGTGTAGACTGAATTTGCAGAGATGTTAAACCAGCAAGAAGTTTAGAAAACATCTGCTGTAAAGAAAATCTGAAGGGACTGAATAGTTGAGAAGTGAGAAAAATTAAGAAGTATGATGAAGACAGCAAGTAAAGACTGCTGTGGGCCCACTGAGTACAGAAGCAACTTGTTAGTTTGCAGAAAAGGTCTGTAGATATTAAAAATCTTTCTATGTTTAAGACTTAAAAAATTGAGCCATTTTATCTATGCAAAGCACTGTCTTGAAGGTAAACAACTATTGAGGATGGTTATATATACATTTTCAGAGAAGAGGTGAGCAGATCATGTTAACTAAAAATGTAACTCTGAGTTCCCCAAAATGCAAGTTTTCCCACACTTCCCCTATAAATATGTCTCGTACAAATGAAATTTCTTTGTGTGTTTGTTTGTTGTTTTTTTTTTTTTAATTAGTTGGTTCTGGTTTTGTTGTTGGTCTTGTTTTCTCCTCCTTTTTTAACCCATTCGGCCAGTGCTTCCCCCTACACACTTATTTTCCTTCTACATTTCTCACTTTTATGTTAAATACAGATAAAAAGTAATCATATTAGAATCCTTTACAACCAGTGAGAAAAGAAATTTTAAATTCAGAAAACACTAATCCACAGTATTTAAATGATTAGGAGTTTCAGATAAGTCTGTAAAATGGATACAAGTTTCATGATTTTTGACTACCAAACTATTGAGTGTCAGTTTTGGAACTCCAGACGGCTTCTGAGCTTTCTCTTTATTTATGATTTCTGTCAGAACCACCTCTATCACTGTTCTTCACTATTGGTCTACAGTTCAGGTTTTTAACTGTATTTTTGTTCATGTTCCTTTTCATATGGACAAGAAACTTTGCAGCTAATTATTTAATTTATCTGGTAGCTAAAGTTACATGTCAGTAGTCTACTGAAAAAAAAAAAAAAAGCCTGTTTCACTTGCTTTCGTATGTTCTTAATGGACCTTATCAGCATACTTAATCATAAGAATACTCCATTGTCATACTCAAAATAAAATCTTTTTTTGTGGTTAAAACCTTGCCTTTGCTGTGGCACAAAATTATTGTGAAATCATACACCATTTTTTTTCCATAAGTTCCTCTCTCTTTTACTAACATTCTAGTATGTGAAATTGGGAATATTCCTTAACCTCTCTGAGCCATTTCCAAATGAGATTGTTGGCCCAGTCAATTAAGACTGTAAACTCTCGAAGCACATAGTGAATTCACTCTAGGTACCTCATCAACATCTAGTATGATGAGGATTTAGTTTTGGTTAAGATCTTTACATACAATTGCACTGTAAATAGTAGTCTTCTTTGATACTCATTACAAACTTGCTTTCACTTGGTCTGATTAATAATAGACAACTTGATAATGCAAGAGGGTCAAACAGTCCAGTTGTTACACATTTTTTATTCATTTTTAGGCCTAATGAGATGATATTTCCATTAATAATATTTGGTTAATATGAAGTGTTTACCATTTATATTACACAATGTAAAGATTTTTAAATAATCCAAATAAAATGCAATGTCTCTGAAGATGGATCACTACATTTAGTAAAAAAAAAATGAAAATAATTTGGGTTTGGACACAGCAGGTAACTAGTACACAGCCCAGTAAATGGGAGAATGAGAAACCTTTTCCTTCTATTATATCTCTACAGTTTCAAATTTCTCTGTCATAACACAAACGCAAAAGGAAGATCAATGGAATTAAACAAAAACAAATTTTAAACTGATAACTGCAACTCCATGCCAGAAAACAAACAAACAAACAAACAAAAAATCCCTCAACTCTTCCCCCCGAAAAGAGGAGTTTGGCAGGACTAAAATAAGTTAATTATAAATGTACATGGATAGAAATATACTTAATATCAGATTAAATATTCAGTGTCCAATTAAAACCATCAGTATACTTCATCAGAGTGCTGGATATGAACCAACTGCAAGGCCTTGTCTAAAACTCAATGTTAGTATGCCTCAGTTAATGTGAGCCAATTAGCAGATCATACACTTTGGCAGGAACAAGCACATGAATAGTTTAACATGTTCTGAAGGTAAAGTTCAACTTAGGTTTCCTGTTCTCTAAACAAAATTTATTTTGCTGTCTACACAAGGCCTAACAAATTTTGTATTACACTGCTGCCCTGGAGTTCCTTATAACCTCCACTGATGCAGCTGCTGTCAGTTCGAGACAGGATATTGAATCAGAGAGATTTAGAAATACTCAGCCTGGCATCCTGGGTAACAAATCTACAAGTGAGCTGCTTAGCTGAAGTTCAGAATTCCAGCCAGTCCCATGCAGCATGACCAGTTTTTTTTAGGACTGTGAGTGCTCAGTCACAAACAGCAAATCACTTTTTCTCTGTTACCAACCAAGTTTGGGATGTTCCTCTGAACCTTTGCTGTTCTGCTACAAAAACATTGCTCCTTCCAAAGGTGCATCAGGCTTGGGGGCCATCATTTAGTGAATCAGTTTTCTCCCTGAATCACATGGAAATACACAGCATCAGAACCACTTTTACTCAACAGTAACCATAGTTTAAACCACATGGTATTCCCACAGTAAAAGAAATTGCAAGCTTTTTCTGTGAATAAGATTTATTTTTGAAAGAAAGAGATTGTGTATGAGTCAAAAGGTTCTTTTACAAGGCTGTCATGGAGACAGCATTTTTGAATAACCACAGCTACATCAAATGATAATCATCAAACCAAATAAACTAAATGCCAAAATACTCTGAAACCTAAAAATAAGAGCTATGTCTAAATTACTCTAATTTCTAAGGCTTTACAACATTTCAAAAGGTAAGTCACGTTCCAAGTGTATACTCTTTGTTTTTCATTCTTGAAGAGCAGTGAAGTGGTTCATGAATCAGGCTTTTAAGACATTTGGCTGTAGCAAAATTGTAATAAAAAATGCATAATATGTACTTAAGAAGGAAAGTAACACCTCTGCTATAAATTGGTTCTTTGAAATATTTAGATTAAAAAGTCTAAAGCATACTATGCTTGCATAAAACAGAATTAAACAGAGTGTAACTTAGATACGTGGGTTTCCTCACAGGGATAAATTTAAAATTGAGTTTGCTCAAGGAAAGGACATTTTTTTCAAGACAATATCAACATTATTAGTGGAATTTTCTCCAGTTCTGATTTTTTTTTGTCATTCTCTAAGAGATCTTCCTTTCCGTTGTAATTCATGAAAATTATCATAAACAATGAAAAAATTACTCATTTACTTACATTCCCTTTTGAGTAGTGGAGGGATTTCACTGAAAAAATAGAATAAAAAAGGCCTCCTTTAATGAACAGCAAAGTATATCTGTATGGCTTAATGCCTTGTTCTATTCTCCAGACACAAAATGTTGAAGTCCTTATACTTAGTTCCCACTCAGGCATAATTCCCACTCAAGTAAACTGGCATTTTGCCTGAAAAAAATGAGTAACATGATAGGAATTCAACCATGTGACAGTATCAGTTTATTGCAATACTTTCCCACGAACCACAAGCAAAACTGCGCTCTAGGTGACAGAAGAAGGCTGCCCAGCACATATGCAGCTACTGGAATTCTGCCAGTCGGGCAGTATTCATTGTATTTCTTCAGAATGGAGCAAGAAACATATTGTGAGAGGCAATCAAAGCAGAAGCTGAGGGCGGAGTCAGTTCTGCAAGCAAGGGTGTATGTCTAGAGTTCCATTTTAATATATTTGGAGAAGACATTAATTTTAAAACAAGATGCAGAGAACAGACATCTCTCAAGTTTATGAGACTGCACCTAACTTTCAGTTACCAACTAATTCCAACAAATATGTTTCTTCTTGGCAAAGAGAAAATATGTCATTTTACAATTTCTCTGTCTCACCTGAAGGTCAAATGGACCATGGATCATAATCTAATAATATGTATATAACACACACACTAATTCAAATTCAGAATACCCAGAATACAGTATTCCAAAGTGGAAAAGGATAAAGCAAAGTAAAAATAGCTCAAAGTATGTACAAGACCTCCCTTTTTACACTTGTGTACCTCTCTTTTATCTTAAGGAGTTTGTCTGTTCCATTCAGTGACTTTTATGTAGAACCCCTGCATGTTTTGTTTTGAATTCTTCTGTATTTGCCTCAGTTCAGAATCTTGGAACCTGTGGTTAATAGTACATTACCAAGGAAAGTCCCAATCTAAAATGAGAACCACCTCTATGGGCTATAAATACAACACAATTAACTTCAGTCATGAATTTATTACAAAATGCACCAACCCTCTTGTTATATATTGACTAACACTTCAGAGGAAAGAATGTGTATCAGTAAATATATATTTATTATTGTCTTCGTTCTGATTATCATGTTTATATGTCACATACACAAACAGAATTATTAATACCCTTCTCTCTTTGTTCTCTATATTTTCAGTGGATAATAAAAACTCTCTATTCATCCCCTACATCTCTTCTTGTTCAAAGTCACTTCACTGTGTATATGACTCCCAGAATCTGCTGAAAAAAAGGGCAATATTTATTAACTATCCAATTAAATGCATGTATTATATAGCTTATGTTAGTGATAGGGTAGTAAATAGTCTGCCAGCATTTCCCTTACAAACCTTGCTTTCAGAGGTTTATAATTACACTGTAAAATTTGCCTCTTCAACTTGAGGATAAATGTTGTTCTATAAAGATCTACTTTCAGTCATCCAACATGCAGTATTTAAACATGCAACCAAAATTTTTGTTAATGCATAAGGTTGTTCATAATATATCAGACTTCCTTTCCTTTAATTTTTAGTTAAAATGAGATGGCCATATCCGTATGTGGCTTGACACTTCAGAAACCTACTCAGCACCTCTGAACACCATTTTCTACAAGGATTCTCCTGGGAGCTGTACAACACAAACAAAAAAATCTGTATTTAACAACCAAAATAATATAGTTCAAGTTATGCACAATTGTTCCTTTTCCTAAACAGCTCTTTAAAAGAGGCTGCTGATCAAAAGCACTATGTTTAAATATTACAACACACATATTCGCTACAAGCTTAATGATAAGTAGGTAAGTCTTAGCAGAACAGCAGGTATTGTTTCTTGGCTAAGCTCTTAATTTTTACCTGTCTGCACTGCAAATGTATGTAGTCATTACTTTTCCACCTTGGTTTGGTCTCTCTCACTACCAAATCCACAAACTGCATCAAAGAGAGAAGTAAGCTGCCTATTTAATAAGTGAAAAGAAGGTTTGAAATATGATAGCGGTCACTGGTTTCAGAAGAAGTCATAACTGGGAATATCTCTACCGCAATTGTAACACCAGCTGTTCTGTATCATCGAGGCACAAAAGTAGGTCTAATTCTTACCTTTTTATTCACGCAAACAATAGTCCAAGGTGATAATTTAAATGTGTTTTTATAAACTGCACTGTATACAAATAAAATAATTCAGCCATACTCAGAGACCTGCACCTTGACACTAGAGTTTTACATTGCAGATAAAAACTTTGTAAAATGGAATCCATATAATCACAGAGAAAAATCCTTCCTACATGTATCCCCAGTAACACAGCAGTCACCAAAGCTCTTAAAAATGCTGAAGTTATAATATTTTTCCTAGCTTAATTTTGTCTGAGGAACACGTATTTAAATGTCAGGTAACTCCATGAGTTCAGTTTCTTCTAAACTTTGACCAATCTTTATTCATCCCCTCCTTTCATACAAGGCCAAAAGTGGGACTACGCAGCTGCAAGCTATAGCAAAGGATCCAAGCAGGTGGTCGGTGGTGTCTCTATACTGGCCTGTGGGGGCACATGTTCTTTCCAAATGTATCAAACTTAAATTTATTTTTATTCTTCAAACAGTGTGGGCCCAGAAAAGCCAGTTTGCCTTTTAGAAGAGACGTGGAGGAGTTCATGGTTAGATTGGCTTCCTTTGATTTTGATTGGCAGCCCCAACTAAGAGCACTCTTAGGGTAGCTGACAAACAAAGCCAAACATACTTACGACAGATGCAGTTTGGCTGCAGAACATGAGCCAGGAATGGGTTTTGCTGGAGCCCTGAGAAGAATCACAATTTAGCACAATGGTGCCTTCCACTGTTGTCTTTAACTACCTGTTCTCTGCCTCTGTACATGCTTTCTTTTCTTTTTCTGAAGGAGGGAAATTTCCTAAGAGAAAATACCTCCCATGGGTTGGCTGGCACCATACATATCTCTCAGAATGTGAGCATAAGTACATAGGCATATATATAGAGATGCTGGCCTTAAAAAACCAGAGCTGAACAACTTCAAAACTTAGGAGTATTTCAGCACAGCTGCCATTCTGTCTCATCTCTTCTAATTTTTTTCTTTTTTGCTTTCTGCTAAAGTACTACACAAAATCTCTGCTGAACCACCATAGAAATTGAGGAAATCAGAGCCCAGAAGGAATCTGGATGAGTTGAAGTATGTTGCTTCTGTGACATAGTCTAACCTAGATCACCTTGGAGGCACCACGTTAGCAGCTTGAGGCTGTACTATAATGTGCTAAACTGTCATCACACTGCATACTCTGACGTTTCCCTCACTGGGCTCTTTCTGTCCTTGGTACCATCTGGCTTGCAAAGATGTCCTCAGACGTCCTCAATCTATAGTGACTCCTGTGGCAAGACCTTCTTCCCAAAGAAGTGGTAATTTTAGGTGCTCGTAAGTTCATTCTAGGTCATAACAAGACAGAGCAACCTCAGAATCTCACCTTGAACGTTTTGTCCCCTTGTCCTGCACACCTTAGGGATTTAAATTCAGCTCTCAGTCTTTGGTGATGTTTTTGCTTGATCGACAGCAGCTGGAATCAAATTATTAACTGTTGCACCTCTGCTTATTTTAAAATATAACTAATTCCTAGCCCTCAGAATCACTACAGTAAGTTTAAAAATGAGAACTTCACCTTTTCCAAAAAGCAGAAGGCAAATAAAAGGAATTTCAAATGTATTGGGTTTTTTTAAGTCTGGTGACTTTTGAGTCAAACTCTTGATTTTTGCCAGTGCTTGGATTTGGCAATACTGTCTAGCCCAGCAATTTTACAGCTATGGCTGCATCACAGTGCAGCTGATATAAGGAGAGATTAGCACTGCCTCAAATTTGCCAGAGTAACTGCACGTGTAGCTTCCCTCCAATTCCTCTCCAGTCAAAATGACAGGGAGCAGGGCTTTTCAAACACAGCTGATTTTGACTAATGTAGGTTAGGGAGGAAGCACACAAAATAATTTATGGAACGGACTGAAGTAATGGTACCTTCTGCTGTAGGAGCTATGGCAAACAAATGGAGGAAAGACAGAGGTGGTAATCTCTGCAGCCAGCTCAGCTGTGTTCAGAACAAGATGCTGAAGATCATCATCTTCATTTAAGACAAAGAACATTGGGAGAATGAAAAAAAGATTTATTTGAATATCAGGTCAGGTAGCTATGCTACAGACAACCTCTCACATAACAAACTTTGTCATAACTTGAGACATTAATTTTAAAATTTTATGCAGTTATTTTTACTTGTAATTATTAATGTTATATTACAGCATCAGGAACTGCTGTTGTCGCTACAGACCAACATCTTTTAAAGTATTTTTGTGCTTTTAGCTGTCAGAAACAATGCAAAGATTATTCTAGAAGGTATGCCCACTCAGTTTTTTTTCCAGACACTAAGCGTAGTTAATATTAATTCAACATTAAAGATAGATTTCACAATGAGATTCTCTGTTGTGACTTAAAAAAGAATTTGTAAACATGTATGTGATCAAAACTGATCTTATAAATGTAAATCACAAGCAAAAATTATCACTGAAATTTTCAAACTATTGTCTTTCAGCACAGATCCACACATCACTTGGCAGTAGGAGCGAGCATAGCCAAGAGTAATCTATAAATCTGGTTTTTTTCAATATACCTAGCTTCTTCAACATCCTTATTATTGTGTGATACCAAGTCCAGGTCTGATTTCAAGCACACGTCCAATGGTCCAGAAAAGCTTTTCTGTAATTTATGGAATTTCACGCAAGCATGACCATGGTCAGAATCCCAGTTTTCTGTTATAAACATTGCCCTTTTGGAGCTAAAAGACAAGAAGGGGGAAGGAAAAGAAAAAAAAAAAAATAAAAAACAAAAAACAGAAAACAAAGACACACAGAAGATAGTAACTCCATGTTAAAAATTCATTAAAAAATACTGCTGTGAAAGACTACAATTTTATATGTAGACAGAGTAAATTGATTTACTTTATTAACTTCCTTACTACTGAAGTATGTTTTCAACATGGAGTTTTATATAAAGCAGAGGCAGATTGGCCTGCAGTTGCTTGCCTAGCCTGCTGGAAAACATTCCATGTTTTCCATGGAATTTGCCACTTTGAACCACTTTATTCAAAAAAAAAAAAAAAAGGGATTTTTTTTATATCGGGACTTTGAAAACATTTTTTGCCAAAAAGTGTTAATGTGTGTCATTAAAGCTGTCAGCCTGTACATATCATACAGAGACTCTTGCTGGGGTTTATAGAATCTGACATAAGAATGTTAAAGAAAACGGAGCACATGTATGGAGAGTGACACCTGATTATTTATTTTTGCGTATTCTTCAAAGTATCAATAAAACCATCTGAATCTTCATGGGTTTTAGGTGTCGTAAAAGCAAGCAAACCACAAATTATTATTTAATTATTTAATTTCTTTTGCCTTCTACACAGTTTCATGCTTAGACCCAAAGAATTTAAATAGAATATATGCCCAAAATGAACTTTCAGTAGTCAAACAATTTTCAGCTTTCTGAAAGACCTAAAAAGGTCTTATCAAAAGAAGATTATGAAGTAGTATTCACCTCACCATATGCTTAGAACTATTTAAACCTCATTTATAGCTTAATAGTTCAGCAGGATAATTTAAAAAATAATGTGTTTGATCCACCACAGAATTGATGCACCTGGAGTTTGCTGCCAAGGATGCTAATACTGCCTCAATCCACAGCCTGCGGCATGCATAAAGCACCGAGTTCAGAGACCCCACATAGCCACAATTAGAGGTGAGGCTGGTGATTTAAGGTAAGACATAATTCAAACCTAGTTATAAAATCTTATAAATTTTAGTCATGTGAGTTGATGTATTCTTTATTTGCCATCTGCTTCACACAGTGAATTATTCAGGGCAGGGTCTTTCTTTGGACACTGATGCATCTTATGGTACCTCTGTGGAAATACTTCTACATTTGGTCACTTACTAAGCCTTTAATACAGCTACATTTGTACACACTCAACAAGGACATCTTTAGAGTTTAGCCACTCCCTAAATATTTTCAACACAGAACCTCCAAAGACCATTTCAACCATGGGGTCAAGCTTGTTTTTACAATGACAGCAATAAACAGTTATGAGCACAAAGGATAGTGATGGGTACTTGCACCTGCTTTCTTTTGCTTTAGCCATATTCCTGGAATCCAGGCCAGTTACCTCTGAGGACTGGCTCAAAACATGTTCAAGGTCAAGACCACCGGTGTGGGGAAAGAGAAAAGGCTTCTACTGAGATCTGTCTACCCCTCTAGCAGCAACAAGCGTGACTGTCCCAAGTTCTCCCCCTTGGTTCTACCAACCTGCTCCAGGTTCTACCTCTTACTGTTACTTCTCCTGACAAAAGAAAAAGCCCAGCTGAAACTATAATTCCTAATCCCTTTAGATTTTGGCTACAGAGCTGTAAAGCCTTGAAGTGGCTCTGAACACAAAGCTATCTCCAGGCGTCTCTCTCCTATGTTCTCAATGGACTCTGCACCTTGCAGCCTGCAGGACAATCCAAATATAGTCAATTCGAATACGGATTGAACAAATGCTAAACCTGCTGGAAGAGTGAGAGTCTATGAAAAACGCTGACATTAGATACAAACTGAGGCTGGAGGCTGCTAAGGAGGGAGGAGAACACAAGGAATAAATTCAAAGTAAACAAGGCCTAGGGCCTTTCCCCGAGACATTTTGAAGCCATTCTTCACCTCCCATTAATAACTTGTGCTTGGAATGCCAAAGGAAAGTAGGAGGTGGATTTCTGCTACAAAGATGTTCTGGAGATCCCAGGACACAGCTGAAACAAGCCAAGTCAAATGTTCTGTACAGGCAGGAATGGCTAGAGGATCTGGACACACATGAAGGGCTTCATTTCATTTAAAAACTCTACTACTATTTCCAGTGCCATCAAACTAGTGCTTTAGGCATCTCATCCCAAAACTGAAATGTAAAATCTGCTTGCTCCTCTGCTGCTTGACTTCACCAGTGACCTTTCCAATCACTTTACCTTCCCACAGTGCATTGAGTTCTCAGTTTTCAAATACCAAAATTACTCCAATCTGCATGGCTCAGTGCCCATCTTCAACTGGGATACACAAGTAAGGTACACCCTGAAGAAATCTTCTGGTAGGCTTGACCCAGTGCATTAGCTGGGCAACATAAGGATAAGGATTTTGTGATAATCTTTTACCCATTATTTAAGCAGAGAATATAATCTCCAAGATCTCCAGTATATTGTAGTATACCTCACCTCAGAGCCCAAAATTCCATGAAAAAAATATATATATCAAAAAGAAAATCTGTATTAATTAGTGACAAGGTAGAAGGAAAACATTTCCTCTTCTTTATTAAAAAGTTGCTATACATTATATTCCCATAGGGCCTGGTATTTAAAAACAGTTGTTTTCTTTGTTTCCAATAACATCTCAACCACAATTACGTAATAAATTATAAATCACAATGTATTTTTATGTAAATGCATTTTTGTGTTCAAGCACAGGATTAATGTTTGTGTATGCAAATGAGCAAAGGATATGTTCAAAGAGGTCGTGGTTCAAATCGTTGCAAACTTTAAAATGCTTTACTGTGCTAATGGTTGAATATGACACTGTTCTCTTTATTTTTTTCCCCTTAACAGCTAATAACTTGCTTTAAATGCACCTGTTGCTCATGCCTAATTTCTATTTAGTGCAGCTTCAAAGAAAATATGGTCATGTGTCAGTGTATAGTTCCTGCTTGATGTTGCATATAATTCTTATAATATTCTGAATGGCATGTGCTAATTATTTAGCACAATAGCTCATCTTATGGAACTGTAAGGCTGTAAAAGAAGGGTGGTAATTACTTAGGATGGGAATGTCTTTTTTTTTTTTTTTTTTTTTTTGTAAAAAACAAAGTGTGGGAGGAAAAATTTTTTTTACAAAATAGGATAAAATAGGAGAAAAGATTGAGTAACAGCCTAAGAGCATTTGAAGGGTTAATATTTTGAAGCTTTTGTCATCCCTAAGTCTAGATTTGAAACTTACAATGAGGATAGTAACTGCTACACATTTCTATGTGCTGTACTAAGCAGCCAGCTTCTGTTCTTCCACTGCTTCCCACACAGCTGAGAGAGCATAAGTTTTTAACCTCTTAAAACTTGATTAGAAGAGCTCATCTATACATGTTATACAGAGATTATATGTTTTTGACGCACGTTTAACACAGTTTCAAAAATCTATGCGTAGACAAAGCAACCTAAACTTACATAGAAGTGAAGAAACCACAAAATGAAAGCAACTAAGCAAACAGGTTCACAGAATATATACATTTCTATGCTTACACTAGGCCTAGATTTAAAAAAAAAAAAAAAAAAAGTGCAAACCTCTTATGTTCCTGAGTGTCATGACTGCTTCAGTCTAAAAGAAGGAAATACTCAAAACTCATTCAGGCAAAGATGAGATCATGACTTGGAGTACTAATCTGGAGACTGAGAAAAATTGGATAGCATGCAGAATCATAGAATGTCCTGAGTTGGAAAGGTCCCACAAGGATCATCAAGTCCAACTCCTGTCTCTGCATGTGACAACCCCACAGTTCACATCATGTCTCTGAGGGTGTTGTCCAGTCTCTTCTTGAACACTGTCAGGCTTAGGGCTGTGACACCTCCGTGGGGGACCTGATCCAGCTGAAGAACCTTTTCCTAACATCCAACCTAAACCTCCCCTGGCACATCTTCCTGCCATTTCCTCGGGTTCCATAATTGGTCACCAAAGAGAAGAGATCTGCACCTGCCCATCTCCTCCCCTTTTGAAGAAGCTGGATGGAATACGCACAATTTATCGGTCCAATTCTGTCCATGACTATCAGTCCTACAGGTTTGGATCACAAGATCTCATCAGAAAGGAATACAAAAATACATCAAAGCACAGAACAGCACAAAGAACACACAGAAAGACTCTCAGATTATATTCTGAAAAGCCATTAATTGTGTGAAGAGAATAATTAATAAAATCATATGAATACTCATTTAAATCCAGATACAAACACTCTCCAGACCTCTTCTCACAGGAGTCATGCAATCAAGATTTATTAGCTCAAATGTTCAGGGACAGTGAATCTTCAGCTTCTATGTTCTACAATTCACTGAGATACAATTTTAAAACCACGTTTTGCAAAATCCTTGCAGCAGCAAGCAGATTAAAAAGCTTCCACTCATCCAGCTGAAGTACAAACAAGGCCATGAAAATCACATCAGCAGTCACAACTAAGCTATATATTTTACATTTCTATGTATTAGGGATTAGCTGTAAATTTTGGGTTAAAAGAAAAGGGTGGGGAGGACTGCTCAGGAAAAGCTGCTTTCATGAATTTCTAAGAATGGAATAAATGTTGAGAAAATTCCAATTTCCTTATGAATATTTGTATAAAATAACTGGTGAATTCCAAGGCCAAAAAGTCAGTACTTCTTTGAAAAATGATAAACTAATATTACCTTAAACTGTTCTAGATCATCTTTTAGGCAGGACTCAACACAGAAAGATCCAGTTTAAGCTGAAATTTTACAAGACATTTGTGAAGAGCTGATACAGGGTTCACAGCTAACTCTGTGCTGAGCATTTGTCTGCAGTGGGTTTCCTGCTTTCACTGATGATGTGAACATTAAATTGCCACTGACTTCTAACAGAACCAAATCAAATACTATAATTATACGCTTTGTGCTATCTGTACTGTACTGTATTATTATCTATAATTGATTATTCAACTCAGTAGCTATTGTTCTTTAAAATGCTTTTGACACATTGTAGAAAAAGTGCTATATAAAACAAAGTTGATGAGCGTAGAGATTTCGGACATTCTACCACATGTAATGATGAAGCTGCTGCAAAGCAGACTAGTCCCACTTACGCAAATCACGTCCAAATATTTTGAGTCTGTGTTCCACACCAACAGCCTTCAGCTGAGAAACAGGCCTAGGCTGGATATTGGGCAAATGTTATAAGAGAAAAAAAAAAAAAAGGTTACTAAAAACTTTTCTACATAGATAAGAAAGATCTTTAACATGGGTGGAGAAAGGCAGAAAAAGTGTAGAGCACCGAGTTACTTGCCAAAGTGGTACAACATCTAAAGTTACAAAAGCACAGCCTAGCTGAAGTTTCTGGTATCCCCATTTCAAACCACAGTTACAGAATCATTTCAATCAAGAGTGAATCCACAGAGTAACAGACTGGGAGGGTTTGGCTATTCTTGTCTGCCTGCTCCTGCCTCCTCTCTTGAGACAAAGAGCTTGTGGTCTTGTGGCCATGTAGTGGACTGGACAAAATAACAGATCTGGCTGAAAACTAATTATTTCCTTTTACTAGTTTTCAACTTTTATGCTCATCCTTTAAATCATAAAAATAGGACATTTTCAGGCTCTCTTAAAAAAAAAAAAAAAAAAAAAAATATATATATATATATATATATATATATTTAAATATCCAGTAGTGAAACATTCAGATTATCTTCTCAAAACAAGAAAACACTCTAAACACTCTGGCCTATCCCCTTAGATTTCTGTATGTCACAGAAAATTGTTTTTATATTTCCCTTTTTTATGTGCTAGTAAGATAAATAAGGGTTGGTTTTTTAAGCTATCTAAAACTAGTAGGCTTAGTTCCAAGCAGCCTCAGTATTTACAGGAATGCCAAAGTAATGTCTACATTATTTTCAGATTAAATAAAACCCTGAGAAAAAATTTATTGTTGGAGTGTAACAACTTTGCTAACCACAAAAATATTTATTTTTGTGTCTTCTGAACACGTACTACTGCTTCCCATAATTAACAAATGAGATTAAATGTTAACCAGTTTAAATCTGTCAAAATATTTTAATAAGGGGGGCAGATGTTCCGTTTTGTTAAGTATCACTATTTACTTTATGGGTAATAATAACCTTACCTTTCCTCTGCAATAGTTAATAGTAAATGGTTAGAGCTTGCCAAAGAGCAAATAAATCATTATACTAAATACAGGTTGTCAGGCTAGTTTAGTACCTTGTACACTCCATTTTGCTTAGATAAATGGCTTAGAATGGAACTTTCTGTCTGTGCTATTTTCTAGAAAGATTCTGGCTTTCCTATTGTCTATAGTTTCATATCAGATGTTAAGAAAGGTACTATATCAATATGTAGATTTTACACTGACAAGCTTACTTTTTGGGGTTGACTTCATAAATGTACAAATGTGAGAAAAGCTGCAGACTTCCCAAGAATGTCATTACAAAAAGTACTTTTGTAGAAAGACTGTGGCTTTGGTAAATAAATAAATACACCAGTGCAAAGCTCAAGTAAGTTGAATAGTATAAAATCAAGGCTCTGAAACATTCCTTAGAGCTTCTTTGATTTAACCATATTAATACGTCTCATTAAATTTGCAATTGTTCAGCTCCAGTAAAATACACAACCAGGTTTTAAAACTGTTGTTGAATACAGTAAGTGTGCATTAGATGTCATGCTTTTCTGAATAGCTGAATCATTTTCAGGGCTAGTAACAAGTGGATGTGGTCAACATGAGACTGTCTTTCCTGAGAACACTCTTATTACACAACTCAAGCCCCGGTAAAGTCCACTTGCTTATTTGTTCTTTTGATTACATAGATAAGAGCTGCTTTTTGCACAAATAGACATATTTGAAATGTTGTATTAAACAGTATTTATTCTATATATTTATGATAAATATAAGTAAATATATGTATGTTTATATGTATATGTATATTTATTCAAGATTCACTATTTAATTTTTTCCCAGCTTGAAAGTCCTCCCATCCAACCACTGAAAAGCAATAATTTGGAAAACTGTGCAAGGCTAACAGCTAATAATGGTTGAAGGAAAGAGATCACAAGTTCCAACGGCTGACATTTGTATAAGCTATTTGCAGAACACTAGAGAAAAGCAACTGTGGTCATGGAAAGAAGGATGAGGTTGTGAGTGATCTGTGAACAAGGAAAAGGTCCAATAAATTGGCTCACTTGTTCACACTGAATAATTCATACAGCTTGACTCAACATTAGAGACACTTCTTACTCTTTTTAAAGGATTAAAATATTCATGGTTTCTTCAGTCAAATGCCGTTATCACTCTGTAAAGTCAGGAGAAATGGTTCTCTTCCCAAGCGCTGTAGGAGGTTTAGATGTGGGTCATAAGCTCCAGCTGTGGAAGCTGCCCCACAAACATTGCTTCTGCCAATGATGTCAGACTCATATCTGTGTGTCCCATATCACAATAGTCCTAGCAAAGGCAAGTTGAAATGCTATCGCCATCTTTACTCTCATGTTCTAGTGCCATGTGAGCACTTTGGTGCTGCCCAAGAGCACTCTGTAGTAAAAGCTCAGAGAGAAGGATATCTCCTCTCTATCACATTTGTGGCGAGGTTGCCTTAGACATCATCCTTACCTCGATAAAAGAAGAAATTCCATTCAGCCACTCAAAAATGAACCTCCATTTGAGCCTTTCCACAGCCAAGAACACAAAGCCAAATGGGTGCAAATGAAGACAGGTAAGGAGGGTGTCAAGCCTTAAGTATTTTATGTCAGAGAAACCCACTACAAGGGGTTTTACAGTAGCCACCAACTTCCTTAAAGTGGGCATTAGCATCTCTCTTCAAAATGAAAATACCTCTACGAAGAGATACTATTCAGCACATTCCCAGACAACAGGACCCAAAGATACTTCGAAGGCAACTTTTCTTTAACTGAATCAATGCTCCAGCCTACTTCAATTCATGTTTTGTAAGATGGACACACTTCACAAATTCTTTAAGATTTCTCTGTGTATTGGGTAAATTCCTCTTTAAGACAAACCAACCTGTTCAGTTTTTCAGTAGCTTTTTTTTTTTCTGCTTTCTTTTAAAGACATCTTAATTAGTCTAATCCTGACTGGTCTCTTTCCAATGTTCCTGTTGGCACAGTAGGATTTCAATTAACATTCTGCTTTAGCACTGCAAATGCCCTTGCTTGGATTTTTTTTTTTTTTTACGTGCTATTTTGGATGCCATCTCTCTTTTCTTCCTCAAAAATTGTTCAGCTTCTAAAAGGTTTTGGAAGAGGAGGTTGTTCTGCTAATTTGTGCTTTCTGAGCTTATCAAGAGATAGTGCATCGTTAATTTTTTTTTTTTTTTTTCCCCCCCCACTTGGGGGATATATGCCTTGTCTACTCCGACCACATCACTCATTTCCCTTTCAATCCCTCTTGGTTTCACAACAACAAGTTCATGTTCCTTGTCCTCAACTTCAAGGTTCTTCAAAAATCCACCCTTTTTTGTTTTCCTGTTCTTCCACCTAATCACATTTCTCTCTCTCTCTTTCACGCACACATACACACACGCATATACTTTCTTCTAATCCACCAACAATAACAATCTTCTCTGCTGTTTGTCAGCTTCTTTCACACACAGCTCCACCGTGCCCCTCACACATGGAGTGCCTTCCTTGAACTGAGCTGTCAGGCGATTGTCCTCGCTTCTTTGAAATCTATCCTTAAAAACCCACCTCTGCTGCAACGTCTAAAATAAATCAGCTAATTAATGACAGTTATGTTGAGGGGCAGATGGAAAAGCTGACATTTACTTTACAATAATAATCATAAAACTTAAAAAAAAGTCTTTTGTGCGAGTGTGATTAAGTATTTTAATCTATGCTAGACTGCTCTTGCAAAGGGACGGCAATATGAACAGAGCAGCGACTAGGTCCTGCACGCTGTGCACATCATCTCTGACTGTAGATCACGGGAAACTCTCTTTTCCTACTTGTCACCTGTTTTGCATGTTTAAACTATAAACTCTGCAGGATAGCATCTGTGGGTATGTCTGCCCCATATACTATACAGTAACTGGTAACCTTTAAGTCAAGCAGGAGAGTATAGGTCACAGCAGTATGGAGCTAATTTGCTCAGAAAGTATTCTGTATTATGCAATACATGTCCACAGTTATTAACAAAATTACAACATTATCTTAATCAAATTATCTTGGAAGTGCACAGCATAAAACAAAAAATAACAGTACTGTGCTAATTACATTGCTACTGTTACAATACTAAATAATAAAAATACAGTATAACTGGACTTGTGTTTAACCTGCAAAAAGCCAGCTGTTCAAACATTTGGGTTTGACTTCAAAGTCATCGCCACACAGAGGTATCCACTTATGTCCGCTGTATTTATAGTTGTTCACAGGCAAACAAAATCCTACTGTGGATTTCAATCTGTAAATTTTAGTTCCAATCCAAACCTCTGTAAAATTTGGCTACTTTAATATAACTGGAAACCTCTTTTAGGCTAGAAAGCAGAGACAGGCACATCTGTTGCTATCCATTCCTGTATGTTGCTCTTGGCTACAGAAATTGGCACACCTTAACCACATGGGCCCAATAAACGAATCGGACCTTTCTTTGCTTACTCATCTTCTCTAGAAAACTAGATTATGTTCTTGGTGCATCAGTTTTCAATCACTAAAAAGAATGTAAAATATCTACTGGTTGAAAAATTTGTTGAAAAACATAAATATCTAGAGAATGAAAGATGAAAAACAGTGGTAAACCAGGATTGCTGTCACCATAAAACTGCTTCCAAATGGAACAGTTAATCCAGATAGTAGCCTGCAGCAGCTAGATAAAAGTTTTTGGCTGTTCCAAAAGATGTGGCTAAATAGAAAGCAACTAATAAGAACAGGTTCATTTCCACTCCTTTTGTAGTGGCTGAATAGTGCTTACTCTTTGTGAATTCATATTACATTCACCTACCTCCTAAACTTGAAAACAAATAAATAAATTATTATTAATAATAATAATGAAAATATTAATACACCACCTACTGCAATATTTCTCCTACATTAAATCCAAGTACGTTTTCCACTCTACAGTCTTATTTGAAAGCAATCCAGATGACTTTCCCCGTTGACATTGAACACTGCTATGAATTTCCAAGATTTCACAAGAGGTCGATATAACCATACAGAGACCAAACAACATAATCACCTGAGGAGCCCAAATGATCATCCTATCCCATTTCCACACAGAGTGCCCCTATTATAACCATTCACAGACAACCACTTTGTGAGGGCACCAGGAGTTTCCATTCCAAGGTTGGCCAATGAGAACGAACATGCAGCCCAGGTGTCACCTGCTATTTAACACCTTCTCATGAGTCTTCACACTAAGGAGCCTCACCTATGGGTTCTCAGAATAAATGGAGCACTGCAGGAGACACCCAAGCAAGTCTGCCAGGGTGGAGGAGGAAGCTAATTGAAAGAGTTTTCTCTGTAAAAGGATCAAGTGAACATGGCTTTGGCTAAACAGCTCAGATTGTGCAATATATCAAAGTCATGGTTAGTTTACCAGCATCATCCTGCAATACTACTGGGCTATGTAGATGTCCTATTACTTCAGCTTCAGAAAAAAAAAAAAAAACACGTTATGAGGAGTTTACCCACTTTATATTTTGAGTGTGCAAACCTATACATTTTTTTTTTTCTTCTTTTTCACTTTTTTAATTAAATTGATGGTTCTAGCAGGTAGGGAGAAACACATAGCTGGTAATGGTAGGGAAAAGAAGTGTGTGGGATCCTCTTTTCAGTATAATTCTTCAGCACATTAAATGAGATGAACAAAAGAGAAATTAAACATAATACTGTGCCATAGTACTGTGACATAAGTGTCAACTTAGAATTTCAAATACAATTATAAGAGTCTTCTAATAATTATATAGGCAGCAAAAAAGGCTTTAGGGCAAACATATGTGGCAAAAAATTACTAATGGCATTCTACAGAAAATCAGCTAGGCCTGACCTCTCCTATGTATCATACTGTGGTAGGGTCAACGTAGTGGAAAGGTTAAGAGCAGTTAATGTTAAACGCTGACCCATCCTCCCCAGTTGTTTCCATATTCATAGGAAACTATCATCCATATTCATGCAACAAGATAAGTACCTTTAACATACAGAGGTTAAAAAAAAAAAAAAAGTAGATTTTGCTTCTTTACAATCTTATTCAGTGCCATGACACTAATTCCCAGAGCATGGATCAGGACATAAATTAGTGCATCCATAAGGCTGGGCAAGCTGGGTGAGCAGAAAACATAGAACAGCTTCTGAGTGACACTCAAATATTGAAACTCTGCATTCTGTAATCCAGAAATTGTAACAAGACACATGAAAACACAATTCTTGTGCATGGACAGAACACAATGATTTCAGGATATATGATGCCTGCAAAAGACACACAGATCCAGCTACATGTCTATAAACACATGGATATCTGGAACCCAAACTTCTAGCCCTCACAGGTAAGTGGTGTGAGAGGTCCAAGGCTACTTTAGGTTTGGTAACCTCAAACAATACCAAAAAAAAGGCACAGACACGCTATTGCCACTACAAGACTGGGGTTACTGGTATTTTTTTGTTGTTTGTTGTTGTGGTTTTGTGTTGTTTTTTGCGCTTTTTGTTGTTTGGCAGTGGTGGTGGTTTGTTTATTTTTTTTAAACAGAGAACTGTGTAATAAAGTATTGTATTATGTACTACTTCTTTTGCTGTTTGCACATCTTCTGGTGCACAGCACTGAATGCGCTTGGAAAGGAACAGAGCTCAGAAACACCTTGTCCTTCTGCAATACTTACCCTCCATCAACCTTGTTTTGTCTTTCCTGTGAAATAAATTTCCAAACTTGAGTTTCCCTTCAGTTTCTCCTTTCTTCATTTCTATCTTGCAAAAAAAAAAAAAAATTAACTTTATATTGAGTTGATATTCTTTTACTAGAAATCATTTTTTTAAAAACTAAAGCGTGAGAATCTGAGTTAACATTAAAACACTCACCCCACCCCTTTCTGTAGGTGAAAAACATATCCAATTAACTGTTCTTCCTTCCAAACAGTACTTCTTCAAAGGTTGAACCAGATGATCCTCGTGGTCCCTTCCAACCTGGTATTCTATGATTCCTTCCCTGCCTACCGAAACAGAAAATAATGAACCTCACTAGAAGAATATTTTTATAGAGCAAGTGGCAACTTCACTCCCTGTCCATTTGTTTCCAGGAAAAAGTCACTACCTTTATTTCCATTCCTACAGAAGCATCAACTCCTTCAGTGCAATTCAGTAGGAAGTAGGGCTCAATTTTCTTGCCGCTCCACTCATCATTATTAACATAATGGTGGCAAAGGAAGGCTAGAAGGCTAACATAATAGCTTTGTATTGTTATTATTTGGTATAGATTCATACACCACTTTTGCAGGCATCAATTTACTCTACTGATTTTTAAGTGTAGATTGTATCTTCCAGGCTTTACTCACAGAAGCCCAGGTGTCTGTGCTGGGACTTTGTTAAAGCAAAGGTCTGGAAACTTGCATATACCCACAGAATGCGGAGCTATCTCAACCTCAAGTGATTATTAAAAAAAAAAGGAGAGGGTACAGATGGCAGAAGACTAACCTGCAGACAGCAATAGAGCCCCAGCAGACTGCCTGCACCACAGCTTGGCAGATAGAAACAGTCAGGCTGCTCCCAGCAGATTACCAGAACCCCTGGGGAGCAGGGCCATGACCTCACTTGGGCACCCTTTCCCTCTGAACATCAACAAGCTACTAAGAATAAAAGTTTTATTTTCTGGGAGGGAATGAGTGTTGCCTTCAAATACCAATTGAGACTTGTGAGGTTTTCTTGCGGTTTGCAGACAAAGGAGCAGTTCTGCCTCTCCCGTGGGACAACATGACAAGCTGGGGCATGTGCCCTGAAGATATGGGGTGACCCACAGCATTGATGGGGCAGAGAGACCTGCCGCCATGGCAGCTGAGCCCCGGCGCTGCCACCTGCAACTGGTGCTGCACAGCTGCAGGAAGAAAGTCATGGCCTGGGCCCAGCCTCAGAGGAGGCTATGGGCAGAGGGTGGCTGAGCACCTGGCAGTAGGAAGCCCATAAGGTGTCTCTGAAGATCAAAAGGTTTCATTAAAATTGTCACTCTTGTTTGTAATATACAACTAGGCTGTAGGGCCTCCTCTAATTCCTAATTCTAGAATCATCACAGAAATATTTCAGTAGGAAGAGACCCTCAGGATCATTGAGTTCAACCATAACCATAACCTAACTAACACTAAACCACGGTCCCTAAGAACCTTGTCTAAATGCCTTTTAAACACCTTCAGGGATGATAACTCTACCACTTCCCTGGACAGTCTGTTCCAGTGCCTGACAACCCTTTTCATGAAGAATTTTTTCCTAATCATTGGCAATGCTAGCCTTTGCCACTGTTGTAGCAGCTTTTCATTTTTCTTACCTTGTAGTCCTTTCTCTTCTAAAGGATAGGGTGTTTTTCCGCTTTTATGTTTGCTTCAAAGAAAGCAAACTTTTGTCTGTATTAATTGACTTCTTTTTCCTACAGTGCTTAAACATTCCAGTGTTCCCTCTCCAAAAATGTAATATCTAAGTATGTTGTTGTGAAATGAGGAAGCAATCTTGTTCCAGACAACTGGGATCTGCAAGGCAGAGGAGCCCAGGTCTCTCGGCCCCAGGCAACCCCTCGCCCAAGCTGCCCTTTCACAGCCATGGTAGCCCAAGCCCCTCAGCCCAACCAGTCCGACCTCAGGGCAGGAGAGTTTCCTCCCAGCTTCAAACTGGGGTGTTTTGCACCACAAGTGCCATTCCCAAGTGTGTTGAAGGTTCTAGGCTGCATGTAGGGAAGACAATGAGAGCCAAAACTCAAATAAGTCCAAAAGAATTCTGGAGTTCCCCAGTTTGCATTATGACTTCTACACGTTTCTCATCTTAGTTCTTTAAAAGACAGGTAAAACAGAGAAAAATGTAAATATCTGTTATTATGCAGCACATTTTCTAATTCACCACTTTATTTTGCATGAGCTGCTGAGGAGTCTCATAAAAAAAGTACTGAGAAAGTTTATAAATATGTAAGTAAATATTTACCTCTCTTGAGAAACATTTTTGTCACTATCTGCTGCAAAGAGAGTTTATTATCAACTGTCCTGGATGTTCTAATTTAGTAGGCACACTCAAAAAAATTCCTATTTCTGAATTGTTATACAAAGGAAATGATCAGTCTTTTTAAACTTCATAGATTTCCTTCAATGGAGGAGAAACCAGGCAGAAGTAAACATTAGTTAAAAAAATAAATCTTTAAGTAATTTGATTTCATCTTTGATTCTGTACCAAGATTTTTTTTTTCATGTTTTTGAGCACTAAAGCAACACTGTGAAGCAAATCACTGATTGCAGAATTAGCTGATGATACTGCAACTAATAAAAACTCTAGAAGAAAATAATTTGAACAGTATTTGCCAAACAACAAAAGGATGGATTTTAAAATCCAGGGATCCTTCTAAACCAAATAGGGACCTGCCTTATTGCTATTATTTGAGACCACATTACCCAAAGTTGTCTTCAGACAGCAAAAATGAAATTAGAGCAATGGTGAAGGCACACCATAATGAGAACAGACTACCTAGCATGACAGTTCAGTGCATTTTTCCATATGGCACATTGGTATGCCATGTAGATATATCAAAGAAGATTGGTCACTGGCAGCTGTAAAGTCATGTTATTCTATGGAGACTAGTCTCCCCCTTATTTTTTTAGCAGTATTTAATCACTCCATGCAAAGCACCATGCCATACCAGATCACTCATGTCAAGCTCTTGTGCGGTCATAAGCTTGATTACTCACTGTCCAGATTAATATTTGCTTCTGAAAGTTACCACAGATTGTTAAAACTAAGACATACTTTATATACTTTATTTTTAGATCTATCTCACCTAAACAGAGTATTTGACCTTATATTTCTGACTCTACACATCTTGTCCTTTCTGGACAGATCAACTAGTCACATAATAGCAATGTTGGTGAACAGAAGGCTTGCTTGTGCAGTGAGGAGATCATACCTGCAAAGAAACATCACGGAAGGTAATGGGAGTACTATATGCAGCAGAGAAGAGGTCTCCAGACTGGGTCCTAGAACATCTGCCCATTTTGAAAATCAGAATTAGTTGACTAGAAGTCCTTCAACAAATATTCTATAGTTTAAATGCCTTCAAGAAAGTCTATGTGCAGAATTCCACAGGTCTATAAGAAACTTATGCAAAGAAAAAAATCTAGCACACTTTGTGCTTTCTTGGCAAAAGAACAGGAAAAATCCTGTCATCAGCCTGGGCTATGCAGCGTGGAAAAGCTAAGTAGACACGCTGAGAGTATAGGAGTGGTTTAGGTTGAAATATATATTACTGCCTTGGATTACATGTTTTTCTGTGTTTATGTTTCTGTTCGTCGACATATGTATAGTGAATTCTTTGTGGCTTGGGCACATTGCAAGGGTACAGTTCTTCCTGCCGCTAATCTAGAGAATTTCTTAGGTTCTTTGATAATGAGAATTACAGAGCCTTTTACTCAAGTAAATCAGGCACATCAGGATTTGTGTAAATTTAATGCTTCTCAAAGAAGTCATACTACGTAGGCTTGTTGCCCTAGCATTTTGAGGGCTTTTAATAAAGCCTCTCTTGAAGAATATCATGCTAAATAGTCTTTCTCTTTATTCCTGAAGCTTCCAGTTTTCTACTTCACTCCCAAAGTTCTGTTCAAGATGCAAGGCTATATACAAGGCTATATACATTGCTTTTTGCCCTTTCTCCTGACTTGTCAGTGACTAGGGGGGCTCTTTTTCTTCTTGCTGTACTGTTCAGCATGGCTGAAGAGGAAGGAAGCTTTGACAATATGCTTCTTTGCCCATAGTAGGGAATTTATCAGCAAAAGTAGATCCTGACCTTGCTGGAAATCCCAGCTTCCATGGGCAGCAGTATACTGACAGAGCGCACGCAACCAGGAGAAGCCAGGGCTTTTGGCTTCTGAGTTTGATGCCTGACGATCAGCTCTGGATTCCGTGCGTGCTCCCTCCACTTTGCCCTTTATTCTGTAACTTTTTAGTCCTGTAAATAACAAAGCTCAGGTTGCTTTTTTACCTAAATCTGCTTTGTGTCTTTTTTAGGATTACATTTTTAAAAAGGTTCTCCACCCCCATCTCTTGTAATCAATAGAACAGAATCAATATTTAAGGGTCAAGACCTTTTCTTTTTCCTGTGGCTAAGCTTTTTCTAGCCTTGCATTTTAAATAAAACCTGTATTCCTAGACATTTGCAAAAAGGATAGGAGGAAAAAAGCCAGCTGATTAGTGTCTCTCTTTTAGGTCTTAGGGTAATGGCTGCTTTTACCTTTCTAGTTTAATTCAGTACATTTACAAAGCATTAAATCTGTCAGTATGGCATTAACTTCTATAATGTGCATATTAATAGGAATAATAATCAAAACATCAAGTGAGCTTGGGTGTTAAAACTGGTAATATTTTCTTTAAGTGCTAGTACACATTTGGCTTGGAAGGTGCTCAATATTGCAAAGGATTTTTAAACTAAGATTTATCTTCTATCTATATAGAAGTGTTTTGTGGAAAACCTGTTCATTTGTACCTCAAAGGGCATGACTTTGCCATCATGCTGATGTTTTCATGGAACACATTTGTAAAACACAATTTCTAACTTTTGTTAGCTCCGTTAAAAAGAATGTTGATTAAGTGGAATCAGCATGTAAGAAAATATTTAGCAGCTGTTCTCTTATTGCAAAGTCATAAATATATGGAAAAATAATCACACAGATATTTTAGGCCAATTAGCAAATACTTCTTTTAATTAAAGCATGTTAAACATTACAGCATCGTCTTAATGTTACTGAAATTAAAAAAAAAAAATGTAGGGATGGTGGAAATAGAGAGAAAACATCTTCATCAATATATTAGAAATATTTTGTTAACAAGCCAGCTGAATAGGTTCAGAGGGATTCCTGTTTTGTACGATTTTCAAAATTTTCTCTATATTCATTTTATATCATTACAGTACTCTCATTTAAAAAATAATAATAAAATATTTTTTTTTAAAAAGCTGTTTTCCCTTTAAACAGCACAAAGGGTGAGAAAAACTACCACATTACTACAAATTATTTGCAGCTTTGGTGTTGCCAACATATAATAGTTGTAAATCAAGGATATATTTTGAAATATACTAAATCAGTTTTTACAAATCAGCAATCTGAATAACAGCTTTCAAAGAATAAAAGAATACAGCCATGGGAATTCATATTTATGGCTGAGGGTAAGTGTGAATTAAACGTATCTATTTCACTTATGTTGCAAAGTACTACTATTCAATGGTCCAAAATATTATCAATTTATCTGTATTCACTTTTTATTAAGAAAGAGGTGCACAACCATGCCAGTTTCAATGATGTAGATAATAATAATCAGGAAAATAAATACTCCCTGGTGAGGATGAAAGGACTGCATGCTACCTTCTCAGAGGCTCAGTACTGTATGCTTAGGAAAAGCAGTATACATGGAAGAACACTGTCCTGGAACACACTAAAGGAACTGACTGGCTTTGTCAATTGCAAAGTAAAAGCCTTTGCTGTACCCTCTGCTCAAATCTAATAATTTTTGCCTTGCACACACCACCTACACATCTAACACTTCATTGACAATGCTTTGCCTTTCCCCACTACCCCTCAAATACAATGGAAAGCTAATTGAATGTTTTATGCTTTAGCAATATCAAAGAAATGAAAAGAACGTAGGTTTCAACTGTATTTCAATAATAAGTGCATTAATTTTTACCTTTTAACTGACACTTGTACTAATTTCCTTAAATGCTCTTTTTTACTCTTTTTTGATCTGTCTGGCTTTGTCGGGTCTGATGATGAGGGCTTACTTCAAATGCAAAAAGATTAGCTCTCTTTCCTTTAATAGCACAATTATAGCTTGTGTGATGTCTAAATCATGAAACATATCAGAGACAGACTTCTAAAGTCGCATCAGTTTATTACAAAAGTGGTAGTAATCATTTCAATATCAAAATTACTCTAGTTTTCTTTTGGCATTTAGGAACTGTTGGGCATGCATACACATACACACAAAGATGAGTAGCCTTTTACTTCTAATTTGACTTAGATAATTGTTAGAAATAACATAACTAAATCAAAAATCTCTATGTTCCATTTTCACCTCTACCCGAGATGTTGTTCAGGCACTAAAAGAATATTGCTACATCAAAGCAAGAATGAAGAGATCCAGTTTGACATTTTTAGATGTGCCAGAATCTACATCTCATTTTTGGATTTAGTTCAACACGGGACTTAGCACTAAACACTAAAGAATAAATGTGCCTTCCTTAAAGATATGTAACATGTTTAATCCCATCAATTCTTAGTCTACTTTTTAAATCCTGGATTTAATATGCTTTACCACGAGAGGGCAAGATTAAGATACCCTTTCTGATAGTGGATCACACCTACCCTCTCAAGTCTTACCATTAGTTATATTACAACAGCACGAAGAGGTCCTATTCCAGATGAGGGGCTGAAAATGATGAAGTGAAACACAAGTGTAAAGGGAAAAGGAAGATTTAGCTTGCACTCCAAACTGACTTTGATTCATGCACATTCATGAGGTGGTCATTGCTGGCCAAGATAAAGAGGGATATCGGATCTTGGACATGGTAGCAGGTATCTTCTTTGACAATGTTCTCTAAAAATATTACAAGTCCTTATTAGAGATAAAGACTTGTAAACAATCATCATTCCCCAAAATATGTACACAACATGTTGTGTGTGACAGGTGAAAGTGGAAGACTGTTGCAGTGATCTTTTTCAAATATTGTAGGATGTTGTGGCTGCTAAACAGTAGTTTCTAAGGAGAATTTGATAGTTAAATCCAGGAGTGAAAATACAAATTGCTCTGGGAAGAGCAAGTACTATCTTTGATAAATTTTAAGTTCATAACAGATAAAGTGGAACAGTTTGACCCATTGTCAGTCTATTTTAAGATGAACATTTGTTAAATTCTAATGAAAAAATGCAGCACTTAAACTTTGGCAGAAGGACAATTATTATTTTTTTTTTCCCCTGAACTGAGTAAAATCACATGGCACGGATTTTTACTTTAACTACAAGCAATAAATATGAGCTGCAACAGACTCTAATAGCAATTGGCCATATCTACATGGATATGTCATACAAGCAAAGTTCACTTCAATTTTAAGCACACAAAATTTATGTCTATACCATATAGCTAATCATGCATTAAGCCTGCTCACACAAGAGCCGATTTTCTGGTGTCAAGAACAACTCGCACCTTTCTGACGTGCGGGGCTATAATCAGCCTAGCCAATCAATGTTGTCTGCACCAAGAAGCAAGAAAAAGACTGAGCACCTATTATACACCATCAACTAACTCCTAACCACCTTAGGCAATTCAGCCTGAGAACTTTTAACTCAATTTACATTAAAACACATCCTTCCTGCCTGTTGTGTATGCATGCATAGAATTATTTGTTTATTTTGCATTTTCAAAGATTTCAAATTCATAGTGAGGCACGGTGATTGGGGAAACACACTGTGCCTCCAGTAGGCACTTGAGAAAGTTTATAGTGCAACCAAGCTCCCTGTTTCCCCAGTCACAGTCAGTAGATTTACATGTTACTGTAATGAGAACGAACAATAAGCTGTCATTCATCAGCACATGCTATATGGGTCTGTCCGTGGAGAGAAGATTTTGGAAGTGGATAATCTTTGCATTCTTCAGCTCTGCTTTGAATGTGTCGACTTAGAGAAAAATAACAAAGACAGGCAGACCAAAAAGAAACAGCAGAGGTCTGGAAAACCTCTGGAAGCAAAGTTGATAGTTAGTGTCATTTATAAGATTGAGCAAAGTAAGCGAGGAGGCGGTTGTCTGCACAAGTTTCACTTCTGTGACTGGCTTTTGCACAAACCCAAGATAATTAGAGGATGCACCAGCTCAGGACTCTTAGCACTGACACAGCACAATGTGGAATACATAATGTGAATTCTTGTCTTGAATGCTGGCCTGCTATCTTATAAACACAAGGCATAGCTCTCAGATTCAGGTTTTAAGCTAGCTGGACACAGAAAATAGAATATGGAACTTTACCAGGCTTCAAAGTGGGCAAACTGTCCAGGTGGAGCTAGCTGAAGTGTTGCTGGCCAAAAATGCAGTTTTCCTCCCCAGCAAGGTTCTCAAAATCATACAGCGATAATCATCATGTATATTCCCATTCCAGCACAACAGAGTAAAAGTAGGCAAAGGCTGGTTAGGAGAGTATTAGCAGAAATTATCTCTTTTAAATAACTGATAAGTGTATGCTTCAGAATAATGAGATGAATGTTTTATGCTGTTATTTGAATTTCATTTTATCTTCTGAATACATTAAATTCCATATTACTTACCACTTAAAATGATGAATGAGGGGAAAAGTTTTGCCTTTACAGGCTTAGCAAAAATAATAAAAAATTTAAAAATTTAAAAATATTTTTCTTTCATTTTAAAATTCATTACTACAAATGGAAAATAAAATTATATTTTATCCAGCAATAAGATCAAACTTTTTAATTGTCTTAATTAACAAACTTAATAGAAAAAGAATATAAATTATTTTACAGAATTTCCAGAAGAGAAATTTTAAGGGAGAGGCCAGAGCATAAATGAGTCCCAAGAACTTTTGACAGGAGCATAATCGGCTCTTACAAGAATCACTTGCACTGATTTATGATAATTATGATTAAGCATACGGCCAGAAGTCTCTTTTACCTTTAGTATGTGCATGCTTCATCCTATGTAATTCTGCCATTAGAATCCAGCCAGCTTTTCCTTCTCTTGCCAAGCTTATTGAATTTCTATCTGTCTACATCATCTACAATTTCCTGCTGAATTAATTTCTTGTAGCCTACTTCTTGAACCTATTCAATCAGTTTTTCAGTCTGTACTCCACTGAAACCTCTCTTAAAAGTTGTTCTATTCTTCTCCTAGTCAAATTTCGGGGTCTGAATCTTCTGACATCTCCCCGGGACATCTCAACAGGTTTTCACATTACTGGCCATCCTGTCTTCATGAAATCTTGTCCTCATCAGTTTTTGTTACTCCAAATTCTCCTTATCTCTCTAAACAATGCCTTCAATGTCTCGGTGCACGCTCCTCAACTCCACTACAGTCTATGGTGATGTCCCACCCCTGTGTAATACAGAAGGTAACATATAGTTTTTCATAACTAACATAACATTTTTTCCACAACATGATATATATGAATAAATAAGTATTTACAGTGTAGTAGTTATTAAGATAGGAAGAAATCAAAGCTATGTTAGGTAACGATGTTATAGTTGCTTAAAAAAAAAAAAAAAGAAAAAAGAAAAAAGTGTTAACTATTTAGCTGTTTGAATAATCAAGTGAAAAAATGTGTGCATAAGGCTAATTTATCCCCTTTATAAGCTTCATAAATTCACATATGTGTGCTCCAGGTATGGGAGATAATACAACCCTAATTGTGTCTTGTTGAACTTGGCCATTTAGATCATTTAGACGGCTAAACCTTCTCTAACATGGTCTTTTTATACATTAATAACTGTTCCAAATGATTTCTTTTTCTATTAGAGTGACATTCTGTCAGCAGTTTGGGCCTGATGGGAAAAAAAAAAAAAGAAAAAAAAAAAAGGAAAAAAGAAAAAAAAAAAAGAGACAGCAAAGCAAAACAGTCTTGGCAAAATGGAGAAAATGATATTTAGTAAGATTCATTGTTAACGTCTTATAAACATCTTCAAAGAGCATTTTTAATTTCAAGTCAAATGTCAAAATTCAAATTTCTTTTCAAGTAAACATTTTCTTTCAGGCCCTATTTGGTAAAGGGCCAGAAGAGTCATCTACTGTAAAATGACATTGCTTTTCCAAAAAGAGGTGTCAGAATGTTTGGTCAGTATGATCTGGCTTTCCAGACATTCCTGGTAGCTTTTAAAAAGGATTTATCTTCTTTTGGATGGCTTGCATACTCTTTCTGTTGGAGTTCTCTAAAAAGTTTGTCATATGTGAAGGGTCAGGTTTTTTCTTAACTGTGATGGGCAGTGTGAAAAAAATTGAAATCACACAATGGGGTGAATCCCGGTTTCATCACACATATATATATATACAAACATACAGATAGGTATACATATATATGGCTTACCCTTTTTTCAGGTTTCTATGGTGGTTTTGTCAATTTCAGATCCAAACAGCTCTTATAGCAGAATAAAAATAGATGAGAGCCAATCACACAGCAATGACACTGACTTTAGTCAGATTAAATGCAAAGAGGAGGTCAGTTTTTTTTTAATTGCAAGTGGCTAATTCACTGACTACTAAAGACTATTCATGAATAATTTATATTTCAAATATTAAACTATATATGGGATGAGTTACTGAGGAGAGTAAGGAACCACAAACCTGCAAACTTTCCTCTCTATAAAGTCTGGGCTAAGCTTTGGCCCATATAGCATCTACTTCTCAGTTGTTTTAATGATTGATCTTAAGGCCTGTAAATAGCGGAGTGACTTATAAAATGTTATTAGAGAAACGGTTTTAGCTATTTTAAGAAGAAATCATGATGTACAAAACTAAATACAAAGAAAATTAAAATCCAATGGGTTGAAATTGGAGCCTGCCATTTTTTGTTGCCTCACTTACAGATTTTCATGATTTTGCCTCTCCATTCTGGCTTATTTACAGATTTTTATTTTTTAGTGACCATCATATAGTATCTATACACACACACATACTATATGTATATATACACACACAAAAACATATGTACATATGTACGTACACTTACATGTTCATATGCCTACGGCTTCAGGGAGCATTCAGTCCATTTTGAAACAAGCCACAACAACAGGAAAAGACAGAGAACCGAAAGGTCAAGGACAAAAACTTCATAAAGAGATTCTTCATCATAACAATTAATGTAAACACAGTGATCAATTCCTTCTTTTTTTTTTTTTTTTTTCCCAGCACATCACAAACCTTTTCATGCCTCACCACACGCCTGGAAGCCACAATATGTAAGTCTCAGTGGTTCCATTTTATAGCCAAGAAATTAAGGCACAGTGAAGTGAAGATTAGCATGCTATAAACACAGGCACCGAATTTGAGACATTTGAAGTCTGGCTGATGAAGATCTGAGAACTACAAAACTACTCTAAATAGAACTGCAGATCATCAGCTCTGAAGGCCTAGTGAACAAGCCCTCCTCAAATTTATTAGTCAAAAGCAGTAAGCTTTTTTGAAAGTGTCGGCCTAAAAAACATGCTTGACATCAGAGTTTTGTCTTACTGAACTCTAAGCTTTGTTTCCGTTCTCTCTGTAGGTCTTTGGGAAGAACTAGATCCTGAGGACAAATGTTGCCCCGATGTGAAAGACGGTCCACACCATATGCCCTCCTTCTCTCCTCTGCATGCAGCAGATATGGAAGATGCTGCTATGGCAGACAAGACAAGGATGCTCCCCAAACCACACAGACTGCATCCAGCGGAGGATGTACTCCAACCCGGGTGTTGGCAAACACTGGTCCCTGACAGGCAGCAGTGCAAGCAATGGGTCTGCCCTCTAGGTTCAGGTGGAACAACTACTTCATATACCATGTGACATCTGGGACACTGACTGGGACTCATCTAAAGGGAAGAGTGCCACCTGCTGAACCACCAACATGAGCTCTCAGTTCCTGCAGCTCAGGACAACGCTGGACACAGTCTGAAGCAAATTGTTTGCCACAGATTTGAGCTAGAACATAAATATACACAACCACATTGGAATTAAGTTAAAAGACACAGATCACAGAGCAGATGTGGCTAAGTGTTACTAGGTGGTGCAGGTACGCAGCTGTGACTGTCATGCGTATATCGATGCACAAGAAAATAATGTGTCCATTAAAGATACTGAATTATGATATTCACTCAACTGCAGAAAGACTAGGCTGAGCTTTTCTCTCAACCATTCACCAACAGGGTTTCTGAAGCCCACCAGAAAAGAGGACATAGTGCTGAATCATATGAAAGAAAAGTGCAGAGCTTAAGCAATTCCTGTTTAAAAATACTTTTCTCTTCAGTACCTTTATGGAGGTTTTTGTTTTAATCTTGGGATCCATCAGTCTGTCTACACAATTTCCAAACTATTATGCAGTTGCTTAGCTTGTACTGCTGAAATACTTCCATGGTTCACTCAGGATGCCCTGTTTTATTCACAACTACCATCAAAATCACAAGAAAATTACATTTTTCATGTAGAATCCATTATGTGGCAGAGTGCCAGATTTACATCAACATCTAAAAATATTTACAAGACTTAGTTTGAAAACCCAGCTACCTTACTTTTCAGTCCTGCTCAACTTCTGAAGTAATATGGAATTTAGATCTTTAGCAATATTTCACCCTCAAACATTTTCAAAAGGCATTGTAGAAAAAAGAAAAACACAAAACAAAAACAAAACACACAGAAGTGAAATGGTTAAACACTTTCTTATTCACATTGTATTCATAGTAAATTGTGTAATAGTTTTCATGTCTTAATTACTTAAATTTTATATTGAGCTATAGTGATATTATCTCTCTTTTTGTCTCCACACAATTGTATTTTATAATAGCTTTTATTAGGGCCTACATGAATGGAATTTAAAATGAACACATCATTTCTGTTACTTCTGCAGTTGAGAAAAGAGAGTGCTTTTCTGATATTTGGCGTGAAAAGTGCTTTCCTTTGTGTTTTATGACATATTGCAAATTGTATTAGTTAGGGACATATTTTGAGCAGGAAGATAACTAAGGAGTGCAGAGTAGTTCTGTCACTTTTAGTAACTCCACCTCAGTCTGAAAGCAGGTGCGATGGCCAGCATGTAATAGGGGAATGTTCCCCCTAGAAAAGCTCCACTTTGTCCTCATTGAAGTAAAAGGCAAAAACTTCACTGGCTTCCATGAGAGAAATATCAGAGCAGCAGACACACAAGCTAATGGCATGTTTATACAATCTGCATGTTTATTTATCTACCTACCTATCTCTGAAAACGAGGTCAGCTCCCCTACCTCACAAACTCTACCTGCTCTGCCAGCAGTGCCTACCTTGATACCACCACAAATGCCTTCACAGTCTCATGTTGCTCCCTGTATTTGGGGTGACTCCTTGAAACCTGGCTGCTAAGCCATTTTCTTCACCTTTATGCAATCCCTCCTAAAGTCTCCTTTCTGCCAGCATACCTACACTCAATCTGTGTGTAGGATGTGTAAATAAATTTAAATAAACATTTGTTTTCAATTGTTAACAGAACTAGCAAGGCATGCACATCCCAGGGTTTAGACACACCAACAAGATACCACAAGGTAACAAATTTCTGTTGAGCTGCAAGAACTGTCTGGATGCATACGATTCCCCTGCAGCAAACACAGGGTGGGTCAAGTTGGCCTCACACACCTGCATGGTGGGCTAAGCCCACTCCAATTACCATGCACTTGTTGGAGGCCAAGGGGACATACATGGGCAGCTAGCACACATCAACTGGTACTTGGTAACCTTGTGTGTGAAACTGCTTCATTCAAGCTTATTATTGCTATCCTACCATTTCTCACAGGTAATTTGGAAATGGTAATATAATAATATTAAATATGTGGATAAACACATATTATGAAATCAAGGATGTGGGAAGGGTGAGGGAGGATAACTTGGATCTATTATTTCTATTTAAAAAAAAATCTGTAGACTGACTTGTGCTTGTTTTTTTATTATAATTCAATAAATGATATTTTAAAACCTGTTAACAACATTTTAGTGACACCTGAACATAATGACAAGCATTGCTTACAGTTCTTAGGCCAATAGGAAATGTCAGCAAGAAAGAAGAGCAGGCAAAGAGGATCTTTCCAAAGCACTGATGAAAAATGAAACAAAATCTGAATTTTACTCAGGTCTGTGCAAATGTCTGCTTGTGAGCTTCAATCTCCCTATTCAAATGGTGGGCAGGATTCTCATTTCAGTTATCATGTCAGTAACTGAAGGAAGAATTTGGCTTTTAATTTATTTTTCACCAATGCCAAAAGTTGTGAAATGTCACCTTATTATACACCATAGCTCTTTGTACAACTGTCATAATTTGCCTACTAGTTTCACTCATTCTTTCTCTTGCTAAACAAAGTGCCTTGGATGCTAATCTCCAAGAACAGTTGCTCATTCTGAGCATTTTTTACACTGAAGATTGGTTTATTTTCTTTTTTTTTATTAACATGTCTACATTGCTACTAAACATAAAGGGTTTCTTGAGGAACCAATTTTACCGCATTTGTTTAGGTGTTATATGGATCTCCAGAATAGAAATCAAGAATACAAAAATAGATTTTCTTGATTTATGAGACATTCCTGTTTTCAATTCACCATCAGTATGTGCAGACACGATGCAGTCAAGAAATGAAGCATCTGGTTCTCCCACGTTTCATTTATGAACTTTAGCACCAGATGTAAATCATTCATAAAATCCCAAAGTGTTGGAAGAGTCTCTTCCTTCATTTTAACAAACATATACTCCAAGTACTGTACCTAACACTTCACATCATTTGTTACAAATGATGGGCTCTGAATTTTAATGACTTCCAGAAATAAATTTCAAGAAAGAAGAAAAGAGAAAGAAGAAAAACAGGTGAGCGTGGCATTCCTTGTTGCTGACCGTCAATTCTCTTTGAGACCAAAACATGTTACTTTTATTTATCATAAACAAAGTCTACATGCTATTACCTGAACACAGAATGTTTTGAAGAGAACAAGTCAATTAGCTGATAACTATTCTTCTCCCAAACCCTTTCCATTAGTGTCACGTTCATGTCAGCAAATGCTGATTCAGCTTCAAATCTGAATTGCTTTCCTATTCTCATTCGCCAATCATCCTTCCTTTCTTCCTTCAATCCCTCTTTCAGTCCCATTTGTTCAGAGAGCCCCTCTTGCCTTTCTCTCAGCATCTGTAATCCCTCCCTCCTCCCTTCCCACTCCTTTGTTTCAGTATGTGCACTGAATTTCATAGGATAACTCACACTTTGGGAATTAAGCACCTGCCAAAATAACTACAAGATCGAGGCCTATTCTTTACGTCAAGGAAACCTGTCTTCTTTCCTGTGTATGAGAATCCTTTCAATGATACACTTTAGACAACACTTTCAACAACAAATCATTCTTTTCTGGCCCTTTTTTAATACTACATTTCTTACACATTGATTTGACTGCAGAATTATCAGGCGTGTGTTTCACGCACTGAGGTTGCCTTACAACACAGAGAGCTGAGAAAGTGCAAAGAAAGTGCACCAGCAGATGTAGCAAGAAGGACTCTCTATGAAGGATCCCTGACTGGGGAAAACTCTGCATGAGGGAACAGGTTAAGAGGATTCACAAAATCACAAATCCTCCTCAGCTCTGTGATCCTCCCTACACCCTCTCCACCCATCTGCTCTGTAGGCTGCCATTCAGGGCAGGTCTCTGATGTCTTTTCTCCCTTGTGCAATAATTAGCCACAGTGTACAGATACCAGCAGTAGAAATCTTATGGTAATATTCATATAGTTCATATAGTTCCAGTAGTAATACATTTCTGTATAAATTTTCTGCTACATAAGAAGTTTTCCTTGTACTTCAACAGTACCTGGCATTTAATTATCTCTTTATTAATAGCTAGATCACTAATCACTACAGTAACTGAGCACCTAAAGTGCCGTGTAACACAATTTTTCCCTCCAAGAATGGACCTGAGACAAGGAAGAGCCTTTCCAGCTGTGGCCAGGCTTTGAGCAGTCTACATGAATTGACAAGGCCATGGAGCAGCCTTCAGATAGCCCCCAGCCTGATGTGCAACATTTTCTGCAGGGACATGCTGGGAACATAGCAAGTTGCTTAAAGCAGGTTGGGAACACAGCAGGGGCAGATCCACGGGCTGCGAATCTCATGCAGAGATCACAGCTGCAACTATGGCCCACAGTTCATAGTACAAGCTGTAGATCAGTTGTTGGGGCACCTTAGGCCTTTGGGCAGAGAAGGATTCTTTACAGTATTTTGCAGCCTTTTTCTCCAGCACAAACACCAATTGTTCAGCCCCTCTCCAGGGAGAGCTGGAGGCCCAATTGAGTTAGTTCCCCCTAAAACTTAAAACAAATGAAAATAATCTCTTCTCAGGCAAAACTCAGCAACTTTTGAAGCAGAGCAGATGTTCAGTAGTGCAGGCAGCAACTTTGCACTGTACAGTTTAAGGCACCAAATGAACGATACTGTATCGAATCAAAACTTCAGGGGAGATTTGGGTAAACACAATGTGAATGCTGAAGCTGAAATCTGGCCTGAACATGGGGACTTAACACCTCCGTTCCTGAGAAACACGATACAGGAACTTTAGTGATGGCATGTGCTCAGCATCTCAGCCTCCTACGTCATAGCGAAGATCCCATTGCCAGGAACAGAACTGACACCCCGCTGGGACATTGGTTACGGGAGGCGGAGTGTCCACAAACCACCAGCATCACCCCTCTGCAGTCACAGGGTCTCATCTGGTGTTAAAGGTGAGCTGACCCAGGGCTTCACGTTACAACTCCTGTCCCCATCTCTAACGCAAATCAGCAGCTGATCAAGTGGAGTGGGGATCTGCATCTGGCTGATCGAGCAAGGAATAAAATCATTCCATGGGTGGAAAACACAGTGTTTTTTTTCAAATATACATTTTTGTGGGAAGCATTTTAAAATCATTTTAGAACAATGTAACATTGTCTACTATAACAGAAAGCAAGTTTTGGTAAATAAAAATCTCCAACATTATTTCAATTTAATTTTTTCAAAAAATGTATAGAGTCTTAAAATTTTACAGAAAAAAATTTCATTTAAAAAAACAACAACAACAACAAAACACACACACACACACACACCAAAAAAAAAAAACAAAAACAAAAACAAAAAACAAGCCCCCACCCCTATTTTTCTATTGAGGCATCTTTCCTATTTTACCTTTTAATTCCTACTAGATTTCCTTACAGCATAGAATTCATCTAATTCATTACTACACATAAACCAAAACGGCTTCAGTCACTATTACCATGTATAAACATAAACAAATGATCAGCTGCACTCTTAAGAGTTTTTCTTGTGAAAGATGATAATTCCAAAACTTTGATCTTCTGCCTTGCAACAATTCCAAAGTTGTAACAATATGTATATTTATAAGGATACTGTCTCTGTCAGGCTTCTATTAACTCAGTATTGTTTGGTAGCACTTGTCCACTTTCTGCAAGCCTTATTCATGTGGAATTGGTGCCTCTTTCTATAAGTAGTTCCCACTGTCTTCAGTGGACGAAGATTCAAGATTCTTCTCAATGTCAATGAAAGCATCAGACTTTGGCTGCTATATACTGAAATTCATTAAGGGTGAACAGTGAAGAATCTACATACCATATATTTTAATTTTTTTAGTTACACCTAAACATCAATATATTTCCAAAATAGATGTAACTGTTACACCTTTGCCATTTTTTTTTTTCTGTTTTCATTTGTCTATGCTGGCAATACAGTCAAAGGCAAAAAGAATATTAGCAACAAAGGTGCCTCACATAAATGACTGGTCATGCCTGCTATTTGAGAAATATCACCAATTTTATCCTATTCATCACCTTCCCACTATGTCAAAGGCTGCAGCCTCAGCCTTTCAGAACTCTACAGGCACAATGTAGTCTCATCTTAGTCCCACAGAGCTTGGGTGGTCTCTCTCAAACTAACCAGGGCAGGAATACCATCTCCTTGATCCATAATGTGTTCATCCATTTCACTTGCCTGCTCAGACACCCTAGGCCATTGATTTATTCAGAGAAGTAAAGCTAGGAAAACATCCCCCCTTCCGAACACATGTACACATATTTTTATAAGGTGACTGAAATATTCAGTAACTTCCCAGAGTGGAATGGGTTTTCCCCCTCTTCATCCTATATGTTTTATATGGTTTCCATTATTATTTGATAAATGTGTTACGACACACTATTTACCCTGGTCAGCAGCTCTGGGGAGCTTCATGTGGTTTTGCTCCCCACCTCTGCCACCCACTAGCTATTTCACAAATAAATCACATTCTCAGATTAAGACAATACAATTTCATACTGAAAAAGGAAAAGAGAGTGAGGACGTGATAAGCTGGAGGAGTCTTTGGTTTAATTTCTCTCTTTCACTTCTGAGCCATGTAGAGCTGATTCTCAGCCCATAACAGTGGCTTTGACTCAATCAACTCCTCTTTATTTTTTTTTTCAGGTGTAGGAAGACATTCTCTGTTCAGTGTGCTAACTCTGGATTTGAGGCTCCCAGAGAAATATTCAGAGCTCAGTCTCTGGTAAGGGCAGGAACAAGGCTAAGAAGGTCTGCCTCACTGCACACACTTCCATTTATCGAAGTAATCTTTTCCAACCATGAGCAGGAAGTATGCCAGGATGTACTGTGTGAAAAAAGTGCTGCAGACAGGTGCTGTTGAAAATAAAATAAATACATTTAAGGTGGATGATCTCAAATAGTTTTGTGTGGACCATCTCAATAGTATATTACAGCCAGAAATTTGTGGCAAGGAAGAGTTACCCTCCCAAGCAATTACTGAGTGACCATTGTAGCAACTGCAAGAGTTGTCAGGGAAACACTTGGTGTCATTGTAACTTCTTTTTATAAGAATTTTATACCAAAATACAGAGGGGACACCATGAGTAGGATATACAGACACAATGAGAGGCTTGGGAAGCATTTTGAAAATAACTGTGCAGACATGTGTGCACATGTGTGTGTGTGTCAGAACAGGGCAATATCAAAACTGATTAAGTCTGCTCTCTTGAAAATTACTGAAAAGTGGATCCTTCATAGAGTCACAAGCTGACTTCCCAAAAACAAACATGCTCAAATGAAATTAGGTCCATGAGTGAAAGCAGCCAGCTGTACCAACTGAAACTGTTTCGGAGAACACTGCTGTTCCAAACACTGCCTTGCTAATCCCACCAACAAAACCAACACATAGCAGTATCCACAGGAAAGGCAAGAACAGAACCCAATCACAGTATTGTTGACTCTAAACATTCAAAAAGTATAAGTTAATGCTCTCTTATTCTTTGCTGTAAAGAAAACAAAACAAAACAAAAAATACTAAAACAAAAACAACAACAAAAAAAACACAAGACTGGCTAAGAGTCACAGGAGTTTTGTATTTTTTGTTCTGTGTATTTTAAAGTTGCTATATTTTTTTTAAGTAAGTGAATTATGACAAAAGCAGACTAGTATAAGATAAAGTATGTTAGCGTTTTCTATCCCATGACTTCAGGGTGCCTGAGAGCCTCCAGTTAGATAAGTGCAAAAACACCTCTGAACTCTGCTCAGAGTGAAGCACGTCATGGTGTTGTCTTCTCATCACCTTCATACTCATCAGAGTCCATGCAATCCTTCTTTGAGCTCACTAACAAAAGCAGTGAAATTATTCCCCTAAAATTCCTATATTAAGGAAACAATTTGGCAAATCTTTGTCACAGATTTAGAAATATGAGCTGTGTAATGAATGGGATACTATATTATGATAGATCATAATAATAGATGACACTGTGAAAAAAACCCACAATATGCCAATGTAAGGTGACATGACACACTACAGATGATAATTCCAGTCGTTCTCAGCAACAGTATCAAAAGCAAAGCAGAGCATAGAAAAGTCCCTACCAAATAAATTGGAGATAAGAATTAGTTATTGGGTAAAAAAATGAGGAATATCAGTTTGATTTGGTAACTGACTCATATGCCAACAGTGGTTCTTTGGCATAACATCTCATATTTCTATATTTTTTGAGTCCAGATTGTTATAGTGTTAATTTGCCCCTGTGCCTTTGTTTCTCCTCAGCCCTGTTGAAGAGATGTGTAAGTTTACAGTAAGAAAAGAGAATCCACCTCAACACGCTAAAATAATGACATTGAAGTATATTTATTGCTTTCCTAATAAGAAACAGGGTAATCTTCTGTGAAAATCACAAGTCTAAAAAATAATCCAGAGATTATTGACAGTTAAAAAATGTTATAAATCGAATCAATGGGGGCAGGGAGAAAAAGAAAATAATTGTGTGTTGTGCTAATTTTTGTTGTCATTGTTCCCCTTTACAAATTTCGAAGTGTTCACGTATTGTAAAAGCTTTGACAAGACAGTCAAGGTATTTCATCAGAAGTAAGACAAATAAAACTCCAATATTTTACAAATATTTATCACATATGCTTCATTTCCCCTGTCAGAATAACCCCAGTTTATCTGTCAGACCTCTTCTCTCCCTTTCCTGTGTAGCCCCAAAGCAAGCACAAGATAATTCTTGCTATAGTTAGTCTGCCATCACAAGCAGGCTGTTTGGATAGCCAGTATATGTTTATTAATTGGTTTGCTGAGGGATAATTAACATAAACTATTTTTTCTTGCCACTTACTCATTTTCATTAAACTTACAGGAATTTAAATAGGAAGTTCCACTCTTCAACCAAGTTTGTCAAATTTGGGCCTTGTTCTCAGTTGACTTAGGGCACAGCAGACAGACAGTACAGTTGCATCAACCTTCATTCCTAAGGGAGCTCAAACAGAATGTGTCTCTGGCAAGGAGTATAGCCTGAGCACTCAGAATTAGGTTATAAACTAAACTACAGCAATTTGTTGAACCTAGACAGAACAGAAATATTTTCACTGGGAAAAAGCTCTCAAAAATACCCACAACAGAGGGTTTTTTAATAAAGTTACTCCATGAAATGAATCCTGGTTTGCAATGGCTTTATATTGCCATTCTCTGCTTCCACACCTCTTTCTGTCCATCTGTGTCATCACCAACTCTTGTGTCATGCCATCTAAAGTCTCCACTGCCACTTCATTCTTCCAATTCTTCTCCCAAAACCGTAAGGATAACCCAGCTATATCATATCCCCAGATCCTTCTGTGACTGCAGAGCAAGGAGCGGGGTGTATTGTACTGGGCTGAGAGCCACACAAGCGCTGCCAGGGTGGCCAGTGCAGGTGTGATGTTGGCCAGCTAAGCAGGGCATGTGGAGCTGGTGGTGGCTGAGCCAGCGTTGCAGCCCTTCTCTCGGGTGGCTGCAAGAGACACGTCCCTGCTTGGTAAAACCAACAACTTCTAGGAAATGCATTAAGAACTTCTGGATTTCTCTACCACTTCAACAAATTTGATTGAAAGTGGTCAATGGCTTATAAACTTACTGGTGGACAGAAGCTGACAGACAGGTAAACATCATGATAGCACATGTCTCACTTTTTAAAAAAGTAAACTAAAAAGATGAGGAGGCTCACATTCACCCAGTTGTAAATTATTTCCTCCTGTCCCTGGGCTGTGTTTCTGTGACCCCAGTCATTTAACATGCTTGCTGTTCCCTATATTGTCTGATAGTGGCTTGGCAGCCACCCTCCCTATGATGATGACTCAGTGTGCTGCTTTTACTATCTTATTCTATGAAACACATCTTTTGATGTGGCTAACACAGCTCATTTTTGATGAGTCACAGAGCCAGGAAATGTAAAGATGTGCTTTTCTGAAGAGTGCAGTTCAAGAAAATGTTACAAAAACAAAGTTTAAAAAAAAAATAATCCTGAAATTTTGCATATGGTATGGCTCATGTCTACCTACTTACATGGTACAAAGTCCTTTTTCTGTTACTTGAAATCTTCAGTACCATGATAGCATGTCTGATCAATCTGGGAGATAGGTGGCAAGAACAGAACTGCAGAATCATAGAATGGTTTGGGTTGGAGAATCATAGAATGGTTTGTGGGAGAATCACCTCTCTTGACCTACTGGCCATGCTTCTGTTGATGCAGCCCAGGATACAGTTGGTTTTCTAACCTGATAGACCCAGTTAATTTTTTTTTTTCCTGCTTACAATTAAAAATAAAATAAAATAAAAATAAAATAAAAACAAATTAAAATTTTTAAAAAAAATCCACTTCTTCCTTTTTCCAGCCTGGAGCTATAACCACAAACCTATTCTTCCCCAACATGCGGTTATAGATGCTTTTCCTATCTAGATAAAAATGGAAACCTATATGGATTTTCACATTTCTTCTTCAAGAATTCTTTACAATTAGGAAAGAAAAAGACCATGAAAAGGGAGTTGCCACAACCTTCCTTCTCTCTCTGACCTCAAGCAACTGGAAACCTGTCCAACAAAAGGAGGGTGGGGAGTGGAAGAGAACCAGGACAATTATGCTTCTCTTCTGCACAGCTTTTTAGAATTGTTTTACTGGAAAAACCCTTCTGCTACAAACACTGCTTCATTTCATTGCATTGCCCCACACAGTAGGAGGTATCTAGCAGCACTTCCCCTTCCACTTTGCAGGCAAAATAAAGTAAGTTTCTCAGGCAACATCTCAAAAATCACCACTCAGTGCAGAAAGGGAATAGGAGTTCTGACTAACCAAGCAGAGACCATTTGAACTGGATATTAGCAAGAGCCAAACTGACCTGGTTGACAATTGTTGGCAAAATAGAAGACAGTACAGCTGTAAGCAGTCAGATGACAGTCAAACAACGAAGAAATGTAGAACACTGTTCCTGCAGCCCTTTTCTTTCTAAAGAGAGACGTATTTGAACCAAGCAGCCATCACCTCCTCTCAAATTATGACCAAGAGTATGCATTATAGAATATTTTTATGAATAAAAATAATACACTTATTTGAAAATAAAGCACGATTTTTTTAAGGAAATGGCAGAGAACAAAGTGCACAAGGCCAAACTTTCTAATAAATGAGATTTATTATGGGAAAAAAGTCCAATAATTGCATTTTCAGGGGAAAGGTCGTTATTACTTAGAAAGAGGTTAATAGAACAATATTAATAGCTTTATACAGGGCAAAAGAGATAGATGTAGTATTAATATGAATGAAAACAAGAATGAGGATGCTCGTTGTTACCAAAGTGTAGACTGAAAATTCAGAAGGTCAAATTCATATTTCATGTTCCCCAAAATAAAGAATTAGTATAAAATGTTATCAAGCCTTTTCATTCTGCAAGTTTAACATAAAGCAGCAGAAATAAAGTGATCACAAGTTTCAGCCTGAAGCCAACAATTAGAAGCACAGCTCAAGTTCTGTTTCTCTGGGAGAATATAAGGGAAGATTGTTGAAGATAAAAGTCAACATGACTCCATCATTGAACTTTTACAAAGGAATTGCAGCAATTCTGTCTATTTGACCAGTATTTTAGATTAGACTAATTTTCTAAAGTAATGGAAAATTGCCAGAGATAAAAAATAATTTGCAATATACATTAATAATAATGTTACATTACACATCCATAATGCATCTCATGCAAAAGTCTTAAAGCACTTTATAAACACTTAAGTGAGCATTCTTACACTCTGCGTAGTAGATGATTTTTCCCAACCCTTCCACAACTGGAGAAACTAAGGCACAGGCAATTTAAAGCCAACCATTTGCCTCAAGTTATGTAGTGCCTAAAATTGGTTACAAAGCAAGCACATAGGAATGAAGAGGCCATGTACAAAAATACTTCTAAAACAAAGTAATTTTTCAGTCAAAACCAAAAATGTCCTACATACTTCCCAAGTTTTGAGCACTAAACCATCTCTTAAATATTTCTGAGGTTTTTTTTCCTTGTGAACATGTTTAAACACATCTTGGAAAATATATTGTCTACCAACAAATTAATAGGTAAACAAATAAACAGGTAAACATATAAATTAAAAGTGTCTACTTAAAATACATGCTGCAAAAATAGCTGCTCATACTCATTGGCAAAAACTAGTTACGAAAAAAGAGAATCTTGATTTTTAATCCCCAGACATGGCCACTAATACTGATTTTCTCTTTTAGGTAGTGTTGAGTGAGGAAGAAAAGAGAAATCCAAAGGTGATTATAAAGATGGTTATTAGCAACTGTCATGCACATGTGTAAACTATTAGCATGTTTTAACTACAAGGCTAAGCAGGATCTGTCTAACCAGTAATTCCAGTCTGAATACACTCAGCAGTACCACACCAGGACTCACAATTATGTAAGTTTGCTATTAAAATGCAAGTTGGAATCAACTGTTAAATCTCCATAGTGACGAATACACTGAAAAGCTGTCCTACTTTGGAAGATTAAATTGACTTTATTTTTGGTTATTGTATCTAAACAGTGTAACTTGCTTTATTGTACTCTCACTAATTCAGTTTTACTTTACCAAGCACCTCAGACAAGAGAATTTGCTTGAAGTCCCAGTCAAGCTGTGAAACATATATATTTAGGACATTTTTTCAGAATGCTGTGATTGCGAGCATAAGTATTTGAAGTCAAAACTCATAATTGTGCATGGTAAGGGAAAACAGAGGAAACTTTTTGTTTCATGTTTTGTCTGTAAAGAGAGGCATCAATCACACCAGTTTGAGAAAGTCTTGGAGTAGGTGCCTGCATAGTATTTGGAATGCAATTTCATCATGGAGCTAAATAAAGTATTCAACGACTTCAATAATTATAAAATCCTGATATGAAATTTATTTTACTAGTAGTCCAGCATTATATAGTCCTTTGAGGAAGAGATTACTTAATATAATGTAATAGGGGAGGTTAATATAAGAGATTAACTCTTCAGCCCTTACTCTTGTCCTATGTTCTTCATATACTAATCAGGTAAGGAAATAGATAATAGCATTTTAAGGGCTTCCTTTTCTGTCATCTATTTCTCTGAGTGAAAGGATGATGTCTAGCCTTCCTCACACTGCATTCATTGCTTTGGTCTGTAGGAAAGGGCTTGTGGAAGAAAACCTTAATATAAGTCAAGGCAAATTAAATTGAAATAGTGCAAAAGACATAATGTCCTTCCTTGTAGACATTCAAAACCCACCTGACACATTCCTGTGTAACCTCATCTAGGTGTTCCTGCTCTGGCAGGGGGATTGGACTGGGTGATCTTTTGAGGTCCCTTCCAATCCCTAACATTCAGTGATTCTGTGTTCTGTGTGATTCTGTGAATGTGAACAGAAGAAAATACCATGAGAGAACACATAAGGGCTTAAGTTTCCCATTACTAAGGCAAGACTGGGTTAAAGCTAATAAATCATGGCAGCACAACACCACATGTAAATCAGCATCTTACCTAGATGAAAGTCACAGCTGATGACTGCTGCAAAACAAAACCCAGGATCCCTTAGTATTAACAAGGTACCCACTCACCACAGCTTTTACAAGGCACAGTGACACACTGCAAAGCAAGAACATTCATGAGATTTGGCTATTGCAGTGCATGCAGTCTGCATAGAATCACTGGTAGTTCAGCCTCCTCAGCTGCTGCCAACAAAAGCAGCCAAGTGAGAAGGACACAAAGATCTGGGTTCCCTCCCCAGCTCTGCCACTTCATCAGGAAGTCGCTGCCCTCCAGTTCCTCTGGATTCTGTCTGGAAAATGATTTTCTGCATGGAATTTTAAAGAGAAGTGGGAGCTTTAAGAAGAGACTTCAAGGACATCCTGGTGCAATTCAGAGCTTGGTGATTAAAGTGTTTTGTTTTATGGGGCTTTTTTATCTTTCTTGCCATCTTCACAGGTAGAGAAATCAGTTGATTTTTTTCAAACTACTTTACTGTTTCTGCCCCTAAAACTGACTCTTACACAGTCAGTATTGAAATCTACTTATGTTTCAAACTCTGTGGTATTATGTGATTTTGTTGGACTGAGAGATTGATACAAAAGAACAATAGACATTGCAAATATTTTAAAAATAAGGTGGTTTAAGTCTTTTAATCTTAAAAAGTACTTACTCAATTTAATAGCAATTTTCATAAAGTACCCTGGTTGTCAGTAAGTCTTAACCCTAAAAATGTGAATGCACAGGGAAATTTACACGGTTGTTGGTAGAGGTTTTAACTTTTTTTAAAATTTATTATTGAGCTGCTGGAGAGGGGAAAAACGTCTTGTAATGGGACTGTAGCTGAATGCTTAATTAGGAACAGTTTATCACCTCTTCAAATAAGCTGAAGAGTTACATAACTAGGACTTACAATTCCTACAGATAAAGACAGTTTATCTTGGCTTCCTATGGAAATAAGCTTTATGTAACTGTTTTGTCTGACTCTCCATCTTTCTTTTCTCCCCTCTTTACTTTCCCTTCAACAAAAGACTGAACCATTAGCCAATTTGAACTTGAGGGCTAAAAATCTCCAAAATTATATTCCTACTGGTTTCACGAAGACAGCTGATGAGATAAGAGAGAAAGACCTAAATCACTGCCCTAGTTTCCTCTAAAGGAAAACAGGGAAAGTTACAGAAAAAGTGAAAACTTGATGTGAGATTACTGTTTGCAATGCCTGAGCTGCAGAACAGGTTGGCTCCTTTAGGTGTCATGGGCTTTATTTCCTCGCATGGAGAAATAAATGGACAATTTCTGGGCCTAACAGATCACGCCTCAGATCATTGCAGGTAAGCTCTGCCTTTGCTCCAGGCTCAAAACACAGACCTTTAAGAAGCACAGGGACACAACTGTAATAAAGATGAATGATTTCTGTGATTTTCCATTAATTTGATTACTAATACAACCTATATTGTTTTGACTTTTGTTTTAGCTGAATTCAGTGGATAATGAACTATCCAGAAGTGCCCATGATCATCTACTTCAGCATACACTGAGACAGAGTCAGGTCAATGTTGAGAGCAATTTTGAAAATTGAAGCCCGGAGCAATAATCCTTTGTTTATTCCCTAAAGTAACATCTTGATTGGGTAACCTTCCTCATAGAATAAAGCCTACTCTGACATTAAAAAGTCCTGTGGTTCAGCCATAGTGCTGTTGTATATCTCTGATTTGAAAATCTCAATGAAAGAAAAACATTTGAGACAACCAATAGCTGTATCTCTGAAGTTTTCTCTGGTTTATGTTTCTTATAGATGTGTAAGAGAGACACTTTAAACTAAATATAAGCTCAAACCAAAATTCTTGAATTTTCAGAAATATTTTAAAATTCCTGGATTGTGAGAAAGTTTGAAGACAATTCAAATTCTCTGGATCATTCTTATATTTACTGGTCTATAGCAAAAGGTGACATTGTCCGTAATCATAAACAAAGAATCTGAAAGAAGGTGCATCTTAATCTAGTCAGAATTTTAATCTAGTTTCATTGTTGTACTAACTGTTTTATTTAATTATCTTTATACATTTTTATACTCTTGAGGGTGAATTTTGTTCATCTTCTTAACCTGGTTAGTTCACACAACTGGGCTTAAACTGATCTAACCTGTGAAACACTCAAGCTATCATCCTATAGGGAAACTATCACAGACCCACTGCCACAGTGAGTCAGGGATGCAGAATATTTTTTGTCCATAGAAGTGCCATGATTTTTTGTTTTTTTTCCCCTGTGTGCTTTTCTCTGCTCTGTTTCATTAACTCAGCACACTATTATATTTTACTGGTTTACAGTTGTAATTTTTCTACACCTCCTTTCTGTGTCAAAGTGTTCACAACAGGCCCATCTCAATATTATTTCATACAAGATTACACAAAGAACAGTTTCGTGATGTTAAAAAATTGAACATACAGACATTCACAACTACTTTTGGGACGGAAGTGAGGGGAAAGGTGATGGAGCCTGTGAGATAGCTGAAGCCATGTATTTACTATAGGCACTAAAAGCATTATTTTGGTATGAGGGGAAAAGAAAAAAAAAAATATATATATATATATAGTTTGTTTGTTTGTTTGTTTGCTAAAGGTAAACTCATTAGCTTTACAGAAATGTGGCTATGTCTATCGCAGCATTACGGTCAGATTGTACCAATCATAACAAGATATGTACTCAGAGAATAGTATTCAAGAATCAGTACAGAAGATAAATATAGTAAAAACAACATAAATGAGCAGCCATTGAAATATCCTCAAACAATGAAATATTTAGAATAATTATGAAGATTAATATAGTGCCTCATATATCTGCATGCCAAAAAGAGGAGTAATATTTCTTGCATTAGTACAAAAATGAATAGTTTCGTCAACTTTTTATCCTGATAAAGATTTTTTTCTTATGGCTATAGAAATGTACTGAAGTATTTAAATCTCCTGTCAAATATAAACCTACTTGAGCACTGACACTTTAAAAATAAAATGTGAAATCAGACATCATTTATACTTGCTAGCATTTTTCATGTTGTCTGATAACATATAAATGGTGAGGCTAGATGCAGAAATAGTAGATTTTCAATTATAACCTTTTTTCTCACTAATTTCCAGAATGTAATTCTGCCCCCAGCTGGTTAAGACATAGCTGACATAGGAGACTGAAAGTGCGAGAATATTGAACCTATGAACTCTGCTTCTTCTCAGATGATGACTACAATTTGCATGCAAAGTATCAGCAGCTTTACTGTTCAGCACAGGTGCTAATAGATTCTAAGTTTTTATGTAAGTATATACTGCACCCTCTTCATTATAGTACTAATAGTGCAAAGGTGATACTGTTTTTGGGAAACAGAGTTCATTGATTACTCCTACAGAACATTACAATTAATGACATTGGTCTGTGGTAATTACTACACCTGCATCAGATAAACTGAAAAGCAGAAATTTAATACACACTGTTGTCACCATTAGATTCCAGAAAGCTGCATACATCTACTGCCTGGAATGGATTTTTACATGCCTATTTGTCTTCCTATTGCTGTTTTCATCAGATTCTAAGTCTGTCTTTTTGCAAACAGAACATATGTACAGAAAAATGTACATGACTTTCACTCCTTTTTCAGGTATAACTACATCCCATCCTTATCTTCCAGGGAGGAAGAAAAACAAAGGAAAAAGGAAAGTACAGCAATAAAAAAGCAGGGAGATAAGTTATTATTATTACCTTTTGAAACAAAAGCTTTCATTCACCCTTCAACCTCTCTCCACTATCTTCTATCATATTTCAGGACATCTCTTCTGATGCAGGCAAAGAATAGATTACTAATACCTTCAAATTCATCTAACTTACCTTCCATTCCATATATCACCTTTTCATATGCAGCTGTTTCTGTCACATCAGCAATCTACTCCCTCAGTAACAGCCCTGACGCATCCTTTCAGGTTCTCAGTATTAGTTGTGAACACCATGAGATCAAAGGGGACAATGTCAGGAAGCTTAGCCGCCATATTTAGACTTCATATATTCAAATAAATAAGACTGGCAAGAAAATATAGTACAACTAGAAACGTTCATTGTAAATAGCTTTCATAGAAGAAAAAAAAAAAAAAAGAGTGATTATGAAAAAAAAAATCAGTCCAAATATTAGCAGCTATGCAAATGTGAGCATTACTACAAAGTATGAACAAAATGAAATCACCTCACTAGTAGGGCCCCAGTGGAGAATGCAGCATCTGATAACTGCTACTTTCCAGAGTTGCCTGCCGCATCTGTATCCTGGTGTCCCAAGTGGGCCCAGAGGAGAGGGCAGCTGCAAGAACACATGGTCCACCTGAGTCCTGTGGAAACTGAGGAAACGGAATTGGACATGGTGAAATTTTGCAAAAGGACTATGTGAATATGAACACTAAATGAACTTAGTGAGTTTACACCACAGAGAAATGGAATGACAAGATAGACCAGAGCTGCTGAGGGAGCACACAACTGAAGCAATGTGAATACTCAATTCAGGGCAACCCCCAGTATCAATACAGACTGGAGAATTAAGGCATTGAGAGCATCCCTGCCAAGAAGGACTTGAGGGTACTAATGGATGAAAGATTGGACATGAACCAGCTATGTGTACCTGCAGCCCAGAAGGACCTTTGTACCCTGGGCTACATCAAAAGAAGTGTGACCAGCAGGTCAAGGGAGGTGATTCTCCCCTTCTACTCTGCTCTGGTGAGACCCCACCTGGAGTCCTGTGTCCACCTCTGGAGCCCTCAGTACGGGAAAGACATGGGCCTGTTGGAGAGGGTCCAAAGGAGGCCACAAAAATTATCAGAGGGCTGAAATAACTCTGCTGTGAGGACAGGCTGAGAGAGTTTGGGTCTTTCAGCCTGGAAAAGAGAGGGGTCCAGGGACACCTTATTGAAACTTTTCAGTACTTAAAAGGAGGTTATACAAAGGATGGGGACAGACTTTTTAACAGGGCCTGTTACAATAAGGCAAGGGGTAATGGTTTTAAACTAAAGAAGGAGAGATTCAGGCTAGACACGAGGAAGAAATATTTTACAATGAGGGTGGTAAAACACTGGCACAGGTTGCCCAGTGAGGGCGTAGATGTCCCATCCCTGGAAACATACAAAGCCAGACTGGACGGGGCTCTGAGCAACCTGATTTAGTTGAAGCTATCCCTGCTCATTGCAGGGGGTTTGGACTAGATGTCCTTTGAATGTCCCTTCCAACACAAACTGTTCTATGATTTTATAAATCCATTAGCCTTGACAGAAAATCTCTAACATAGGTTTGGGAAGAGGCAGAAGGAGGAGGAGCACTGGTGGGAGGCGAGCAGGGGATAGATCCAGTAGGCACAAGTTGTTGTGTATTGGGTTTGCATGGAAAAATTTTGGAAGTGGCGGGTGGGGACCACAGGCGTGGCTGGTCTGAGAAGCTGCTATGTCTGACAGAGCCAAAGACAGCTGGCTCCAAGATGGACCAGCTGCTGGCCAAGGTCAAGCCCATCAGCAATGGTGGTAAAGCCTTTGGGTTAACATGCTTATGAAGAGGGAAAAAAGCACTGTACAACTGCAGCCAGAGAGAGGAGTGAGAGAAACAACTCTGCAGATACCAAGGTCAGTGAAGAAGGAGGGGAAGGAGGTGCTTCGAGTGCCAGAGCAGAGATTCCCCTGCAGCCCAGGGAGGACCTCACACCGAGGCAGATGGATACCTGAAGGAGGCTGTGACCCCACAGGAAGCCCATGCTGGAGCAGGAGCATGGAAGGACCTGTGGCCCTGTAGGGGACCCACGCTGGAGCAGTTCATGAAGAACTGCAGCTGTGGGAAGGACGCATATCAGAGAAGTTCATGGGGAACTATGTCCTGTGGGAGGGACTCCATCCTGGAGCAGGGGAAGAGTTTGAGGAGTCCTCTCCCTGAGGAGGAAGGAGCAGCAGAGACAATGTGTGGTCAGCTGACCACAACCACCATTCGCCTTCCCCTTCACCACTGTGGGAGGAGGAGGTAGAGAATTTGGGAGTGAAGTTGGGTCTGGGAAGAAGGAAGGGGTGGGTAGAAGGTGTTTTAAGATTTGGGTTTATTTTCTCGTTACCCTACCCTGATTCAACTGGCAATAAACTAAAATAATTTTTCCCCAAGTCAAGTCTGTTTGCCTGTAACAGTAATTGGTGAACGATCCCTCCCTGTCCTTATCTTGATTCAAGGCCCTGATGTTGTATTTTCTCTCCATTACCCATTTGAGGAGAGGAAGTGATAGAGAGGCTTTGGTGAGCACGTGGTGCCCAGCCAGGATCAACACACTACAGGTTGTTAATGAAGAATGCTTCAAACTCACCATATTCCTCCTTGACCAAGCACGGACTACCAACTGAGAATACCAGAAGAGAAAAGTGAACACATGCCTGAAGTAGGAAGGAGCAGACCCAGCCAGCCACATCACGAAATGAGTGGCTATCACAAAATTGTCCAAACAAAGAAGTATGTCTCCAAGGATGTAACGAGTAAGGCGGGGCTGACATTACATGGTAGGATGGGTGAGTATCATGTCTACTGGATGAGGACGGTGAAATCCTGGTCAACACTTGCTAACTCTGAGGACAGAACTATCCCATCATATGAAACTTTTGAAAATGTGGTATAGTAGATTTTATAGCTTTAACTTCTCTTCAACTTAACTTCTCTTCATCATTTACCTACCAGCTCTGGCACTGATTTTCATTTTTTTCCAGATAAACCCTGCTGCAGGTGAGCTGTTCCCCTGCATTCCTTAGCAGCTGGAGATTGTTTGTTTTCCACCACCTTTTGCTTGTCACATAGCAGCACTTACAAAGTGCCCAATCAAATGACTACTGTATAAACTATCCTTCCTCCATTGTCTTTTTTAAAGGGTCTCTTCATTGCACCTTTGATCAGAGATAATCAGGTGATGAAACTAGGGAAGGGGTTGAGCACACCCTAAAGACATTGGGGACAAAAGTCTTTCAACTAACAGCTAGGCTGTGGACTATTGTGTCTGCAGAGACGGAAAAAAAAAAAAGGGAAAAGCAGATAACTTCCTTTCTGACAGTAAGGATCCAATTAAAAATATGCGTTCTCCATTACATGTTAGCTGTTCTGTTCTTATTATTTTCCATGGGGCCAACTGCTCCATTTATTCATTGAATACAACTGCACTGATCTACACTAATAGAAAATTTGGGCCACAGTGTGACCTGAACATATCACAATCCTAGCAGCTCTGGTTCCACAGCTCTTTTTTTCAAGGTTTCCTCGACTCACTACCCCCCAGCCCCACCCCCCGCCCCCATTCTTTTAAAGTCCTGGCATAATTTGTGGTCAAAACTAAACTCAAATTAAGTCCATCCAGGGAAAGTGGAAAAACCTAAACTCCACCTTGTTGTCTTGAACATCCTGTGGTTGCATAATAACAAAATGCCTTTGTTCTCACAACTAAAGTATGCATCAAAAATCAAAGAAGCAAGAAAAAAAGGGAATGTTCCAAGCTATTACTGTAACAATCCAATTACAATGCCTATCAAACTTAACTTCACAGGTTATAGCTCCTAATTGCCTGACAAAAATTGACACTTCAGTCGCAACAGCATAATATAATCAGAGTCCAAATTAAATTTGATCGTGGGCAGAAAACGATGCTATCATTTGGCGGCATGGAAACAGGAGATCAACTAGCATGATATCAAGGATCAGAAATGAAAATTATTCATTAATGGCAATGGTTTTCTGATAATGGAAATGACACAGTTCAGACGGCTTCGTAAAAACACTATTAATTAAAAAGATGATAGACCTAACAAGGCATAGAAACCAGTGGAACCTTTCTCTGTGCTTGTTAAGGTGAAGGATGACAATGTTTAAGAACAGAAGTTTATGCACTTTTGTGAAAAGTATTCCGCTGATTCTGTAGCAAGTTTACTGGTTCTTGCTTAGTGAAGCATCTTTCTCTAGGGTGCTATGTTATAGGGACATAAAAAGTGTCTCAGGCCATAATATGGCATTGTAATAAGCATGAAAACTACCAGCTATAAAACAGAAGGGTCCAATTCATAAAGAAATGCACATGGGATTTTTGCATACTCCCAAGAAAAAATTGCAGAGAAAACTATTTTATTTCCCTGTGCAAGCAGCTCTGTCCCCATTTTACTTTGGAGAAATACAGAGGTGCTTTATGTTGAAGAGCAAGTAAGCCAGAAATTCACCCTCAAAACTTTCCCTGAGCAAGAAAACGAAAGGCCAGTGTCTCAGACTTCTGAAGTTCTGACAATGTCTCTGTGTTCCTTACACAGAGCTCCAGATATTACCACAATAAAAAAATACAATACTAACACAGTGCCACAAGCATTATGTTTGAAATAACCATCTCAAAGGGTTGATCACTATACCATTGAAATCACTGGGTGCTTTTGCCACAGCTGGAACAATCAAACTGCTGTTGCCCAGTTTTAGGCAGAAAAAGTCTACTACTTGCTTGCTAACAATCTGCATGCTCGCCTCCTACGCATTGTGTTTGGACTCTAGACCCTGCAGGATGGGTCACTGCTCAACACACAAAATTAAAACTCCTCTTGAGGACCTTCACCTCTTTCTTCTTCAGTAGCTGAGAGAAGCAAAGAGTCATCCCTTGCTTGACAGGCATCTGCTTTGGAAATGCACCACCACAGGCCCCTGAGACTTCTTGCTTTGGGAAAGCAAAAATTCAAAAGCCTGAAAAATAAAGGACTTTCACAAAGAACAGAAGGGAAGAACAGGCAAAGATAGATGCTTCCTTGGAAAAGGATGACTCAAAGCAGACCCTCCTGACCCTAGAATGCAACAACAGTAGGTTTAAGCAAATTGCAGACCGAGGAACAAATCTTATGTTCCTTAGATAGTCTAACTGAGCCTCACTCAAATCCAAAATGCATCATCCCAAGCTGCCTCTATGCTTTCTTCACCTAATAAGCAACACACTTGAAGATCACTCTTGTATCAGGAATAGTGTGGCCAGCAGGACTAGAGAAGTGATTGTGCCGCTTTACTCCATGCTGGTGAGGCCACACCTTGAATCCTGTGTTCAGTTTTAGGTCCCTCATCATAAGAAGGACATTGAAATACTAGAGAGAGTGCAGAGGATGTGACAAAGCTGGTGAGGGGCCTGGACCACAAGTCTGATAAGGAGCAGCTGAGGGAACTGGGGCTGTTTAGCCTGGAGAAAAGGAGGCTGAGGGGAGACCTTATTGCTGTCTACAACTGCCTGAAAGGAGGTTGTAGCATGGAGGATGTTGGTCTCTTCTCCCATGTAGCAAGTGATAGGACAAGAAGAAATGGACTCAAGTTGTGCCAAGGGAGGTTTAGATTGGATATTAGGAAAAAACCTTTAATGGAAAGGGTTGTCAGGCATTGGAACAGGTTGCCAAGGGAGGTGTTTAAAAGGCATTTAGACAAGATTCTTAGGGACATGGTTTAGTGCTAGAGTTAGGTTACGGTTGGACTTGATGATCCTGAGGGTCTCTTCCAACTGAAAGGATGTTATGATTCTATGATTCTGTAACTTTGCTTCCAAAAATAAAAAATAAAATACATGAAATACTTAATATTAGTCTGCTTGGAGTAGCTCTACAACTGGAAAACATGCAAATTATAGATATACTTTTAAATTTCCTTATCTATTTTATAGTCCTTGTAAAGAGTGCACAAACCTTGCCTGAACTGTCAACTGTATTTGAAAAAATAAAACCTCAGAAGGGCAATATTACCTAAAATGTGTAACACCATCGCACTGTACCCTTACAAGCTCTAGGGAAGGTCCTTCAGTTTCAGTTCATTTTATTGAATCACTCTTTAGCCCTTTAAATAAGCATTGACCATTTAAGATAGATACAACGAGTGTTGGACTTCAACATACAGGTAGCTGAGGAGGAGACAATAGTATAGATTAGTGGAGAAAACAGCTACCCGATAACATCCGCATGTTATTAGACAATATTGCAACTACCACATCATTATCTCTCTGGTTTTGATAAACTGACCTTGCGAAATGGTGTTTATAGGTATTTCCAGAAATTTTAAGCAGCAGTGTCTTGTAATATTTTTATGGTTTTTTTCATTATATACCAAAGTTCAGAAGCCAGAAGAATGAAAAACAAGAAAATAGAGGTCAGAGTTTCTGTTGCTTTGGTTTGTTTGTGTGGGGTTTTTTTTGTTTGGTTAGTTGGGTTTTTTCTGGTTTGTTTTGTTTTGTTTTGTTTTTTCTTTTTTAATATATAATTGAATTATATTTCTCTGAGCAATGATGTAAACCTCTTTCTGATAAGAATGCCACTGTTCAGCAGTGAAAGTGGGCATACTTATCCCTGCAGCAGGGAATTTAACACAGAGGCAGCCAAAAAAGACATCCATTGTGACCATTAATCCTGCAGGGTAAGGTTATAGATTGAGTCATCTAATGGATAAATTCTCTCTCTAAATTTCAGCAATTTAAATCCCCGATACCCTCTTTAAGGAATTCAGCATCGGATTCATACCCGCTGACTCTCAGGCTTGTTGGGAATTTTCTGATAAAAAGTTTTGGTGGTAAGAAATGTCAGTTCGTCAACTTTGACATGTCTTGTGAGCATTCTCTGTTCAAGAGTGGTATTTCAGGTATAAAAGAGAGCCAGAAAATCTAGGCTAAGAAAACAGGTCAGCAGTCAGGATCCGTGTCATTGTCTCTGCAAAGCCTCATCCAGGTCACATTGGTGATTCCAGATTACTGAGTCACCTCTTACACCACCACCCACCTGTTCATCGCATCTCCCTTTTCTGTGATAGTTTCAAGTGGTCTTGAGTTCATGCTACTGACAGCTCAACTTCTCACATAAAGCAAAAGCCATTTCCACCTTATCTCTGCTAACAGTGTAAAATCAAAACAGTTACCATTCTTTAGTTCAATACTGACAACAGGAGAATCACTGTAAAAAGCAATTCATACCCCTGCGTCCCACTGACACTGGCACAGGAGGAAAAACCTTTGCCCAGGTAGGGCTACTGTGGCTAGCAGCCCTCTTGCAGCCTCACTGCAGATTGTAATTTGTGATGGGTACAACCTGGAATTCTTTGGATTTCCAGCAGCACTCACTGAACCAGGAAATACACAGCATTAAGAAGGAAAATAAATAATGAAATTAAGCTTAACAGTGTTGCTGGCCCATTTTCAGATCCCCTATTCTAAAACTTGCTAGTATCACCATTAGGCACATTGCCAAGTCTATTTCCCTGGTGAATTCAAGCTTATGCACCACTCGAGAGGAGTCTGTTAATGACTACAAAGATACACAGCTGTTTACGGTTTAGACTCGGTGGTGGACCAGGCAATAAGCTTGATCCAACAATGAAGTTGTTGGACTCTCACAGCAAGAGGAGACATTGTGTCAACTATTTGCTTGCTCATAGTGTGAGTGACTACCAGGACAGCTTAGGAGAGCTGTACGAAACAGGGAAAGGAGTAGGTATGGATTGGAGGGAAGCTGTGCAGAGCCCTGAAAATGGAAAAAAAAAAAAAATGCCAAAAGAAACCAGGCTTAAATAGCTTGCAGAAGCATAAATGAAGAAACAAAATAAATAGGCCAGTTAAGTTCTGTACGACACATCCAAAAAGAGACAAAATATATTTGGAAAAATATATCAAACTCAGAGGTACATTTATTTGTAGAAGTCTGGGGTGACAGCAATTTTTTTTTCATGATTGCTTGCAGTTTTTATTCTGTTTTGGGGTGTTTTTGTGGGAACTTTGGGATTTTTCATGAATGAATAAATGAGAACAACAGCTTTTGACAGTAGAATCTGGTCTTCAGGAAAATGATAGTGAAGGACAGACAGATTCTTAAAAACCTGCAAAAAGACTGGTGGAAAGTATAAGAGAGGTTTATATTAAGCTTCTCATTTTTAGACATGGAAGGGAACATGATGTTGAAATATATATGTAAGAAGTTATTTGAGGTAAAAATAAGGGAAGCAGATAGAAAACGTGAAAATGATCCTGTCAGGGGACTCAATCTTTCAACAACATATCAAAATAATATGGGTTGAGACCATCTCTTCTAGCCATGATCTGGCTACAAGTCCAAACTATCTGCTGACCAGGAATGAATGCAATAATCTACTTTAAAAACAAACAAACAAAAAAATACTTTTCAAATAAGGATTCCTGGACATGAAGACCAGCAGCTCTGAAAAGAAGGCTTCAAATGGTAACAGTTCATGAAATTAGAAACTTTGCCAAAGAGGCACCTTTGTCAATGCTAGATTTTAAAGTGTGACCTGACAATGTGCACTGGTGCAAGTTCGTTTCACTTAGAAGAAGTGCATTTATCATTAGGGCAGCATTTTCAGTCTTTTCAGTTAAGCTGGTTCCCAGAACTTCCACATCTGGTGCCAAGGGGTTGTTACAAACTTATAAAAAGCATTAAGGACATGTCTGTGTGGGTGGGCAGCTGATCAAGTAATTTATTGATTAGCTATACAGTATTAAGTACAAAAATTCAAAAAGCACAAAACTATTTCTGGTAAGGTGAAACCTTTAATATTTACTGAATAGATTATCCACAACAGGAAATGCTTACTTGATTGCTTGATTGCAAAGTCAGGCAGGTCCTCAGCCCCACTGACTTCACTGGAGCTATGACAATTTACCAACGGAAGATCTGTGCCCCAAGATAATTTCTTAATGCAGTGGCAAGCTCTTACATTTATATAAAGCAAGACATAGGAAATGCAAACATGAAAAATCTTTTATTCAGCCACTTTTCTCAGATATAAGATTTTTTAATGCACGAAGCTCAAAAAAACAGGATGAAAAAATAGTAAAAATGTGTAAACTCATAAAGGTTTTTTTTGAACTCATCTTTTAATTCTGACTCGCATGTGAAGTGCACAAAACAGTACAAGAAGGGGAGCACTTCATTCAAGGCGCAGCTTCCTTGATTTGCTGCCTGTCTGAGCCCTTGAGCACTCGAGACTTGCAGCACAGTTTTAGTCAGTCTTGGCTACCTTCAGCTTTGAAAATTCCCTTTGCATGTATGGGGGCTAAACTGGCTGCCCAAACTTCTATGTCCACCTGAAAACAGCCCTCTGAAAACATACCACTCTACCCTATGCCACTGATGTTAAAAAGAACCACCACCAGAGAAGATAAAGGTATTTCTGTGATCACCCAGCTCTTCCTAATTCAACCTCATGTCAGAGTGTGAGATAATGTCTTTGTATGGCATCTGCTTATATATTTCCTGGCACTGACTGCAATCTAAATATTGGCAGTCAATAAGAATGAGAATACTATACTGTGCCTTAAAACACTATTCACCATGACTGTTAAAGCGATCGTTATTAAGCAGTTAGAGGTCAAAAACCAAAAAGCAAAAATCTGTACCACAAATATATCATATTTGAGAGCCCAGGCCTCATGGACCAACTTATTGCATGGCTACACAGTTTCTCTCTGTTCCTTCACCCTCATTTTATATTCAATTTCTTCAAGGGTTTGGAAAACTCAGTATCAAGTAAGTCAGATCAAAGTAAATGCATAATATGCATGAACAAGTCCACTTTGTACTATATTAACAATGTAATTTCTGTCAGAGAAATGAAATTAAGAATGTAAAAAAAAAAAAAAAAAAGTGATTAAAAGCACCAATGCAGCAAGGAAAGCAAAAGATGTCTGTTCTATGGGGGAGGTGTTTTGTCATAGCATTCAGCCCTCCCTTTAGCCCCTTGGTACAATAGCATCTTGAGTTGTAGGTACTATTCTCTATTGATACCTAAGGGATTAAACCTACAGGTTGTCCGCATTTCAAAAGTGGTCAAGATGTCAACTTATACTCCCTCACAAAATAGAATCTACATTTTTTGTAGGTTCTTAAACTTGGTTAAAGTGCAAGTCACAACACTCACAACCTTTCCTCCTACTCATTTTTACCTGTACATAGTATAGTGGAAGTAGCTATTGCAGTGAGTGCATGCCACTGTGTCAGGCTGTGGGATATCACATGATCTAACAAAACCTGCTAACAATGTAAATATGCCATAATTCATCAATTAGGTGGAGAAATATTGCTTTTATTCTTTTATTTTATTAAAAAATAAATAGGTACTTCCCTATGGCTAAGATATCATTCTGCAATGCATAGGAGTTTGCTGCTATCTGCAGGTAAAATATTCTATTACTGAGTAAAAATCTGGAAAGGAAGCCAAGCTTTTAGCTTCTGTTTTTAATTGCAGCTTCACACAGTTCCATGTAAAAACCCCAGGTCTAGGCAGGATGAATAAAAGTACAAGTCCCTCACACGGGGCTAAGAGGAACGTTTTCTTCTCTAATATGATGAGCTGTAAGCACACCACTCTCAGGATGTTTTGCTACCAAGATCTGCTGGCAACCATGGGCAGGGTCAAGCTTTCACACAGCCACCCAGGGAAACTCTCATACCCTCTAGCTATTTCAGAAGAAAAGAAATCCTGGGACAGGATGCTCAGTAGCCCTCAGATGTCCTCTGAACTATGACAGGCTGCCAAGTGGATGGGACACAGAGCTGGTTACACAAATGCCAGAGCTTCCAGGGAGTCTGTAGACTATATCGGGAAAGGCAGTTCAAAGGGATTACAGACAAATTGTGATTTCCCCCTCTGTTCACATGGCAGGCCTAGAAAGCCTGTTGTCATACAGATTGTCCCTCATAATCCTCCGGTCTACTCATTCCACTACATGGCATGGTAGTGTTTTCTCTTTTTATTTTTTTTTTTATTTTTATATTTAATCTTCACTTTGTCCTGCAAGCATGGAATACACTGAATGAAACACATTCAACACTCTGAATGAGAATTGTTACTGAATTTGCCTTGCTTTAAAAGTCAGAAGCAGACAAAATATTCTGCATGTGCTCTACAGAGCTCACTATGTGAGAATACTACTCCTGAAGTTCAAAATATGGTGCAAATAATTTCTAGTTTGATAGTTATACTGCTACAGCACTTCACTTGTTACTAAAAGTGTCCAAGGAATATTATTTTAATTCCTTGGGAATACTATGGATGACACATTTTGTCTTCATCTTGAGACTTAAATGGATTGTTTAAGATTTGTTCCAAATGCAGCAAGGCAGTTTTGACCAGTCTGTGGATAGAAAGATAGACATGATAGAAGTTGTCAAACAACGTTTAATCAAGCAAGATTGTATTTTAGGAGTCATTACAGGAAATATTGACCCCAGGAAATGACATGTCCCACATTATCTCATCAAGGCTTAGATATTCATCTTGTAGTTTTGCAATGTTGTGTTGCAGTGCTGTAGTACAGCTCTCTAGCTTGCTATCAAATACACATCTCCAAGGCTCTGATGAAAAATTAAATAGTCACTGGTATTAAACTTTTCCTACCCCACAATTTTTTAAATGTGGCCTCAATTTAAGAAAAGGTGACATAACTTTTGGGTTGTTTTCAAAGAAGAGTTTCAACATGAGCTGATTTCAGCTTCTGGGTAAGAGGTGGGCACCAGCACCACTTAGCACAAAGAGAATACATAAAAACACAATAGAAATATAAATTACAAAATATCCATCACCAAAGATTCTCCTTTTAACCTTTAAGTGTAGTCAAAACCTAATGATTTGCTAATTATCTGGCATTTAATGATGCCTCTAAGCAGAGGTTGTAGTACAGGGCACAGTGTTCATGAACTCTAGGATCTGGGCTTAACTTGTGACTTCAGCCTGCAGTGAATTCTTCTCCAAATCTGCTTCTAAGAAATCTTTCAACCCACCATCCCCCTCCCCATTGTTGCTACCAACAGTGAAGGAAACAATTTTGAACTCTGGCGTAGGCTGGGCTCCAGATGGCTGCCAGCTTTTTAAGCACTGAGTTGACTAACCTTGCTCAAAGCAGGTCTGTAGAACACAGTGCTTCAAATATCAGTGTCTGCTGGGATTGCATCTATATATGGGGAGTCCCACAGTTCCTATCACTCGTGTAGTTGAATGAGTGAATCAGAAGCAAGAAGGACAAAATTGAGAAAAATACGAGACCTCTCTCTCTCTCTGATGTTGAATCAGCCCATTAAACAGCAAGGAGCAGCTAGGCATGGATTTTTATTGAGATTGCTGACCAGTAAAAGCCAATGAATTTAACCCAGGCTGTCTGAGGCTGGGAAAGCCCAAGAAGTTGGCTTCCACATGGTGATGAAAAGGGCTGTCCTAAATTCAGACCAGGTCAAAGAAGTGGTTCAGGATGGAGCAAAGTTATTTCTTATCTGAACCTTTTTGTGAAAACAGAAACCATGAGCAATGACTAAAATTCAGTTAATTAATTGTGATATTTAAAATTGTTCTTATAAATAGACAATGATAAAGACACTAGCCATACCATTGCAGAATGGAGTCACTCATTTTCTGAGAATAAAATTTATGGGGAAAGTTTGATGCTGTTTCCCTGGAGTCTGTCAGTCTGACCTCAGCCACAAATAAAGTCTTTTCAATTGTAAGGAAATAGCTCTGAAATATGTAATATCTGGTGTGAAGGAAAAAAACACCATCTTCATCCCTAGCCACAGGAAATCCTGTTTTCTTTTGTTCTTGCCCCGTATGAGAGCTAGTGCATGAAATATAAATTGCTGCTCAACATTTAAGTTTGGCAGAGCCAATTAATACTGCCTCTCAACATGGGCTTGGAGGTTATTTCAATTAAATCCTCTGTACAAGAGCAGTTGTTGCACACTGGATTTCTTGGTATTTCTGAGAGCTTGTCCTTAGTGGACCGTTCAAGTTCTTCAGTGCATTCATCTCTCCCTTTGATTACTGCAACCTGCTTCTCCCTCCCTGATACCTGTGTCACCTTCCTGTAGGCCATCTGCACACTGCTGCCAAATAGATGGCCAACACACTCTTTCACATCATCTCACTGTTCTGTTCAGATCTCTTAGTCGGTTGCAGATGATCCATCACCTGGCTTCAGGTTTTTGTCCTGCTCCTCCAGGCTCATGTCTTCCATCTTTGACTGAAATAACATGTTCTATTTCTGTTTTGAGAGCCTGTGGACTTCCTGAAGAGTAACTGACTACCTTTCCAGCAAGAAGAGGGAAAATTTGTATGTACCAAATTAAATCAAACAGGAGTAGGGAGTCATTCAGAAGGCCACAGGACTGAAATTATTTTATCCATATTTCTGTAAGACTTTCTGAAGTCATGATGATTCAATCAGCTGCTTGAGACAACGAGGAAAACAAGGATCTGATAATCTGCCAAGACCAGAAATTCTTGAACCCAGAAAGGACACTTATTTTTAGCTGCCTCTAAAGGCTCATCACTTCTATAAGGTTCACAGAATCCGTTCTCACTCTCATTTCCCTTCCTTTACTCTTCAGTTTGACTTGGATTGAGAAAAACAAATTATCTTCTTGTCAGGGTGTGATCCTAGCTCTCAGCTCCCTGGTGTCCTGCGGACTTCAAATATAAGCTTGGACATGTTGCGCTTCAAGTCTCCAGCAGTGCTATAGGCATAACAGTGCTTCCCAGTCTCACAAGCTGTGTGAGACGGAATGAGCGTGTTCCTGATTGTGAGGTCCTCAGGCTCTGAAATGGCAGCAGGGACAAAGGTGGCAGGACATGTGGAAGTACTGCAGAGAAAAGAAATGCCTTCCATATCTTGTGTTGCTGCAGCCAAAGTCTAACTATGGTAGACAGCCTCAAGTGAAAGAAGGTGGGATGCGTCTCACAACTACAGATGTCTTGAACTGAAGTGGTTCTATAGGCAGAGGAAGGAATTATGTACCTTCTACATACAATTCATATGGCCTCTTTCAGGTATCCACATCACACTTTATTTCTCTCCACACACAACTCGGGAAGGCTGTCGACTTGCATGGTCTGGGAGACAGTGAAGAGATTTAATGACTTGGAATAAGTGAGATGAGGAAGCACAAACAGAAAAAAAAGTACCTATTAAATGTATTTTGAAAATCTATGAAGGATATCAAGGGAGCAAATATTTTGGACATTCAGCTCTCTGTGTCCTAATCATTCACTTCACCCTTTACAAGGGATCTTTAAGATCCTCTTCATCTCACACAAACCGGGTCTTTCTTTCATCTATTGATGTATCAGGAATATAATCACTAAGCAATAGTTGTTTACCTGCATACGAATGCGTCTTATAACCATTATGCACAACAAATAAGCTTTCTTCTGTAATTCTTCAGTGGGCTCTAGTTTACTATGTAAAGCAATGACCATGTCCTTGGATGATGAAATCAAGCAACAGAGGGTCTTTCAACCTTTTAGCTTAACTAAAATTGCAATATTCATATATAGAGTATTTCACAGAAATCAACAATGATGTGGTAGGTATTACTGTCCAGAGAAATTGATATAATTGAGACACATCAAATCTGTTACATTCAAGATGATAAATATCTATGCAATACTTAGCTGGATGTGGGAAAATCCAATACAGTTTTCAGAGTCCCCGAATCAAGCCTGGACGTTAAAAAAAGCTGCATCTCTGGGAAAAATATCCTCAAATTTATGCCCAGTAAATCTGAAATTATAATCCTTGGTGCATCTAGCATGTACAGAATGCTAGGTTCTGAACTTCATCAGCATCTGTTATTAAGCATCTCCTGGTGAGATGGATCTAGATTTCTTGAAGGCACCTTTAGACAGTCCACCAGACAATTTTGAGTACTGAAAGTGGGATTATCAGACTTTGGCTGTTCAGGTTGAGCTACATGGTGGTGTGTAGGTCTCATAATTCAGTATTTAGTTTTGAATTCCTGTCTCTTGAATTGTTTTTCTTTGTAAGAATATATTCATTTCTTTAAATGTGCAGAAAACAATTTTAGGAATCTGTTTATTCAGCGCTGCCTTGAACCTCATTTGTGAGGCAAAGAAGTCATCACCATCAAATTCGGAACCTATATCCCATCTTTTCCATGGTACTTCTGCACACCCATTTTGTAGAGCTGTGAGTGAACATACAAGTTTCAAGACAATGTGGATTTTAACTCTTTGTCTTGATTTTTCTGAATTTACTTCACCAGTTTATTTCACTCTTAAATCACATGAGAACAAGTGTGAACACTGAAGATGTGAGCTTGGTGAGGTGTACGTATTGTGCCTTAAACAAAGATAACATTAATGAATTCACATTCAACCTTTTCAGCCCATTGATAGAAAAAGATTTTCAGTCACTTTAGCTTGAGCTACATTTGCACTCAGGGTCACCTAAAGAAAAGGACAACACATTCATCTTTATCCTCCTTGAGTTGTGGAACCACTCAGATAATCTATAGTGAGTTACAAAGTGAAATTAAATACCTTAAAATGCCATCTATCTGATCCCCAATTAAAACATAATCTTTTTAAAGCTGTCAATAGCTGCTGACCAGAATCAATAAGGGGAAGATTATGACTGGCACTTCTCCAGCGATCTTCAGGCAGACAGCAAATACATTGCTGTTGGCAGGTCAGAAGGAAAATGGGAAAACTGGACCCCAAGCAGCACTACATCATAGAGAAGTGGAATTTGAGATCCTCTGCAATGATTCTGCTGGGTAGTTTTCGGTTTTATTGAGAGGGTGCTTGCTTTATTTTTTTTTTTTACTTAAACTAAGAAGGGAAGGAATATGATACATGTGAAGGTTTCAAAGAAATAACCCTGGAGTCTTAAAATCACAAATCTTTACCTAAGTATTTGTAAAAGAAGTTTTATTTTGATCCTTTTATATATATACACTGAAGTTCTTGACTCAGATTCAGCCAATGTCTTAAGAATTTGAGGCATACTTCCTTTTCATTTGCATTTGAGAAATATAAGCTTACGCTTATCTAAGTAGATCCTGGATATTCCTCATCATCACTACAGGAGTTAAAGTTTTAACTACCTAAATCTACTGCTTGACATCAGTGATGCGAATGATCCCTACTACAGCACGTAGGCTTAGGGTAAGAGGCCTAAACTACTTCTTTTCCTCCTGACCTACATTAGGATTGCTTTTATTTCTAGGCCAGATTGGAAAGTTCAGGATAAAAAACTGTTTCCCGGTGTGCAGAGGGCTTAGTAGCCTTTCTACACACAAGCTGTTGCTTTCCTTCAGCTTTCCACAGTACAGATTGTGGCACAAATGCTCCAACCTGCCTGTGAAGTTAGAGCAGTCAGAGCAATATACTTATTGTACTGACAAAAAAATCACCAGAGCACTACCTCTAGAGAAAATTCTTTTAATGCAAGCCACAACTTATGTTAAGTTGTTCAACAGTCCTTATAACTACATGGAGAAGTGTGGCTCATACACGTGAATTCTCCTTCTCTTGCTGTAAAAGCCATGAAGTAAGCTCTAGACCCAGAAAGAAAAGCTACTGCGATGATCCGAACTTACCTAGACCTTAGGAACGGTGATCACAAGTACTTGCTGACAGAGAGTCTGTGAAATACTAAATAATTTCATCTCTATGCACTACTTTCCATCTTCAGAAAAGTGGTTGACAAATCTTCCATGCCTCTGCTACCCTGGGGAGAAGCACAAGAATCGTTCAAAATGTGGGCTTGATAAGCACTTAAAATCAACAGAAACAAATCTGGGGTCTAAAACTGTTTATGTGAGAAAATATATAAGGAATCGTAGCACAAATTTAATATGTTGAAACAACACTGTTAGGTTCTGCTTGCATTTAAGTGGGTTGATGAACAACATATCTGACTTTTTTCACTGTTATCCATCATTTAAACGTAAGCTTTAAAATCACCAAATTTCTTACAAAATTTTTTCTTATTTTGCAAATAATGTGGACAAGAAAAACCGTTTGCAAATAAAACAGCCCGTTCTAAAGTTACTTTCTCCAAAAACTTTGGGAAGCACAAAGGCTGGTGCAAAAGGAATTGTAGTTTTTTGCATTGTTGAAAATTGCCATTTGATATTGGAATACATCAGTAAATAAATGTGGTTATGTTTCACATCATTCTAATGCACTTTTCTTGCTTCATGTTCTTTTGCTACACACTTATTACTTACTGTTTATTTTATGTTTATTTTAGACTGTGGAAATGATGCTAGACAAAAAGCAAATTTGAGTGATTTTTTTAATTCAAATTCAAAACAGGTCATAAATCAGTGGAGACAACTTGCAACATCAACAATACATTTGACCCAAGAACTGCTAATGAACCGCAGTGCAGTGATGGTTCAAAAAGTTTCACAGAAGAGCCTTGAAGATGAGGAGCGAAGTGGCCAGCCATCAGAAGTTAACAACGACCATTTGAGAGCGTTCATGGAAGCTGATCCTCTTAGAACTGCACCACAAGTTGCCAAAGAACTAAACTTTAACCATGCTATGGTTGTTTGGCATTTCAAGCAAATTGGAAAGGCAAAAAGCTCAGTAAGTGGGTGCCTCAAGAGCTGACCAAAAATCAAATAATCATCATTTTGAAGTGTCATCCTCTCTTATTCTATGCAACAAAAATGAACCATTTCTCAATTGGATTGTAACATGTCATAAAAAGTGGGTTTTATACTACAACAGGTGATGACCAGCTCAGTGGATGGATCGAGAAGAACCCCCAAAGCACTTCCCAAAGCCAAACTTGCGCCAAAAAAATGTCACAGTCACTGTTTGGCGGTCTGCTGCTGGTCTTATTCACTACAGCTTTCTGAATCCTGGCAAAGCATTACATCTGAGAAGTATGCTCAGCAAATCAATGAGTTGCACTGAAAACTGCAATGCCTGCCGCTGGCATTGGTCAACAGAAAGGGCCCAATTCTTCTCACAATAATGCCCAACCGCATGTCACAGAACCAACACTTCAGAAGTTGAATTAATTGGGCTACAAAGTTTTGCCTCATCGACTGTATTCACCCAACCTCTCGTCAACTGACTACCACTTCTTCAAGCATCTTGACAGTTTTTTGCAGGGAAAATGCTTCCACAATGAGCAGGATGCAGAAAACACTTTCCAAGAGTCTGTTGAATCCTAAAGCACAGACTTTGATGCTACAGGATTAAATAAATTTATTTTTCATGGACAAAAATGTGTTGAGTATAATGGTTCCTCTTTTGATTAATAAATATGTGTTTGAGCCTAGTTATAATGATTTAAAATTAATGGTCCAGAACTGCAACTACTTTTGCAACAATCTAATATATAGTTGTATTTTCCTTACTAGGGAAAAACTGACACAGATGCACGCACAGCATCTCAAAACACAATGGCAAGCATGACAGCATAAAACTTCTGAAATCAGTCTGGCCCTATTCTTTTTATAGATGTGGTTCAAACCCCTGCAAATTTACATATTCCCCTGTACACTTCTCTGATATTGGTCACTTCTGTTACTTGTTGGTTGGTATTACCATAGCGCTGTTTTGGTCAGAGCAAAAACTTTCTGTCTCATTGGAACGGCAGAGACAATGTTTCCTACAAATGACTACGCTGCATTGACATTTTGTAGCTCCTCTCTACTTGTTAGCAGGACAGAAAATGCTGCTGAGCACACGCAAAAATGCATCTGAGAGGGTTAGTTTCAAAACTCTTTGTACTCACAAATCACATGCAAATAATCTAGTTATTGCAAAGTTAGAGTTGTCAGCATTCAACTAGGAGAACATGTAACACCATGAATTGCTGCCAAACTTCATCCAAAACCTACAAAAGAAATAAATAAATAAAAAATCTACTAAATGTTGCTCCCTACCATATTTAACAATTTCAGTATTTTCTGGGTTTCTTGCTGCTTTCTTTGTCAAACTTTGTATTCAAAAGTAAGGTTCCATCTTCTGAGAATAAGGTCCCTTATATGGAAGCAATACCTCCCCAACTACTTTGTCTATATAAGCCTGTTACATATGACAAATAATCACTGAAACCAAAATGAACCTAGACAAAGTGACTAGAAACAGACTTTGTTATAGACTGTTCCTTAAAAGAAGAAATATAGATTACACATTTTTCTTGTTCAGAGGAAAACAATGATAAGGAGAAAAACAATAATATTCCAAAATAGTTCAAAATTCATCTTATGACGTATAGTGAAGTGACATGCATGCCAGAAGGGCAGAAAACATCCCAAATTTAGGGACCTACTTGCACAGCAAGTAGAGAGGTCTGGTGAAGAGAAAAAACAGGCCCGGGGAAAGCAAGAAAGTTGCTTCCAGATTATTTTCAAAGTCTAACTTTAGCCAGCCAGGTTTGAAAATGTTGTCATATGCATAACAGAAGTTTCTGTCCTGTGTTTGAACATGGGGTATCTTACTGAGTGTTTCAAGCAGTATTTTAATAGTTCATCAGTATATTATTAATTGCAATAAATAAAAATAAATAAATCAAAGAAACCAGATAAAAAAATATGCCGGCTGTAAACAGCTGCAACCTCTTGTTCTCCTTAAACATTTAATTCCATACACCTATATTGAAATTTCACACTATGTCTTAGCAGGGCATTGTCACTGCAAAACACTAGAATGCTGATATTGTGCTAGGTCAAGAGTTAAGTAAGTTCATTCCACCCCTGCTATTTTGTGTTTTAAAGCAGTCCTTACTCTAGGCAGACTTTCTCTGTTATTATTACTTCTTGAATGATAAGAGCTGGGATTGACCTTCAAAAGAGATTTAAATGGCCTTATCCGAAAAACAGTCTGTGAACATCTATAAACTAATGTGCTGCCTTTACACCTCCTTTCTCAGGGAGGAGGTGTAAAGGTAACACATCAAAGTCAGCAAGGAACTTACAATAATGGATTTCAAAGTCAAAAATCTAATGCAAATCTAAGTATTTGCTTATAGACTCTTTGAAGTCTTGACAGATTAAGTTTAGAAGTATTTTCATAGATGGTATCTACATAATCTAATAGAGATGATTTCAGGAACTGACTAGATGTTTCCAGTAGATGTTTAGATTATGGGACAACATTTTTCAATAACATTAATAAAAAATACATTTTGTTTAATTTCTTTTAAATTTATAGCACAGTGCTGAGCAGTTATAAATGCTATTCTGCATCTGTAGGAAGGTTTTTATCTCAAAAGAAAAAACTGGCAGATGCACAGGATAAAGGAGTTCCATCTCTGTTAGGCTTATATAATATAATTGACTTTGTTAAAGGACATTTAGGTGTTGTTTGATTTACATTCTATGTCAGCTTAATGCATCAACAACGTAAGGTTCCACTTGTTTAAATATTTCATTTTAAAAGGTGCAGTAAGCTCATAACTTCACCAACATCCACTCTTCCCTGACTAAAATGGATTCTCTAGTTTAATCTATTACACTAGAAGCAAATGAAGACTTCACCCTTTCCCTTAACAGAGGAACTGAGGCTGTCATATTCCTATTACAATCACAGCTGAAGAAGGTACTGGTAAAAGGGTGACTGATTATACGTTATTTTTTATGGTTTGTTAGGGTTTTTTTGTTGTGTTTATTTATTTTTTCTTTTAAGGTGCAAAATAAGACTGAAAATGTTAAAATGTAAAAAAAAAAAAAAAAAAAAAAAAGGCCATTAGTGCTTGTATTGCTTTTTGAAACCATTCTCTACTGCTATTTTTGATATCAGAATTTTTCCTTGAAGTAAAAAAAAAAAAAAAGTGTTTGTTCTTTTTCCAGGTTCAGTGTGATTTATGTTTATTTGTTATCACATTATCAGAGGAATCTTTTTCAAATTAGATACACTCTCCACTGTTGGAATTACTTAAAATGTGTTTGTAGACCTAGTCTGCACCACCAAAGATTTCCTGGTTCTAGTACGCCAGAAAAAGCCTTCTAGTGGACGTACAGTTAAACATCCAGATATAAGTTCTTTTGATGGTATATTTTTGTTTTGTTAGAGGTTTTGCTAGGGACACTACCAATAAGTAAATAAATAACAATCTTAACCAGTGTAGCTTTCCAGAAAATCACTGGCATAACCTGAACTCGTTTATACTTTTTCTTATTAAGATTTTAGAGGTCCTCTGTCCCCACACAATCACATGAGGATACCTGTTTTAAATTATAAATCAGACCTAAGAAATACTGGGCATTTTAAAACAAACTGCAGAAATAGCTCTCAAATATTTTTAGAAAGAGCAAATATGTCTCCCCACCTTTTTGAACATGAGTAAATTGAGGCTCTGAGACTGTGTGTCATGCATCAAATGAAGCAGAGACTCCAGAGAGAAAAACAAAGCAACCTGGAAATCCTACTTCCTCTCTTCATATAATTTTCTTCAATCTAAATACAGGTAAAACTACCCAAAATACAGGACACTGCAAATCCAAGTCCTCGGTCTCTTGTGTGGAGGGTATCAGAAAATTCAGTGACGTTGCCTTTCTCTGAGTTTACATGATTATTTTTCATACATAGGTAGGAAAAGTGGGGTATAGAAATGGGACTGCAGTCTTTTTGCGCGTCTCACGATTATATTGTAAAGATACTTAATACCTGCAAAGGTTTGCAAGTGTGAAGTTCCAAATATTATCAGACGTCAGCTTGAACAGAAAGGTCTGTTCTAAACACCCAGGGAGCTTGACTGCTCCATATAACAAAGTATACAATACAAGATTTTAAAACTTAAGCATTTTTAAAATCTGACTTGGTTTCTGGATGAGACATTCCCTAGTCTTAGCAATTAAACTCCCTAAACAAACAGACAATTTATTTTGCCTTCCTAAATTGTAAAATTTTCTTAAGTAAACTCTAACCACAAAGAGAGAATGTACTTTGTTCATCATGCTGCCTAGTCCTTTGAGTCCAAACTAGAATATATATAAAAATATACTTTTCCTTTTCTTTCCTAGTAGGTGTTTATAAGTCAGCAGTAGATTGAAACAGAGATCTAGGATTTTTAACTTTCAAGCCTGAATGACTGGAATAAACTATTTCACATCTCCCTTCTCTAGCTTTCTGTCTTTAAAATGGAGATAATGACACCCAGTTCTGCAGCTCTGTGATCCACAGATGTTTCTCCAAGTAAGTTGGTGTTATTTTATTTTCTGTCTTGGTACATTGGTTCTTTTCTCTATTGGTACTGATCTCCAGTTATTTGATGGCTCTGTGTTAGGTTACCTGCATAACAGACTGCACAAAGTGCACTAGCTAGACCACAATTGTTTCCGGATAGATTACATGTACACAAAGGTTCACAGCAACCCCTTTCTCTCCCTGGGGATCGAGTGAAGCTGCAGGGTTACACCAGTGCCCTAAGCAGAGTCACATTCACTCTTACAATGGGGATGAGGGATTTAAAACACCAAGTCATGTTTGGTACCATTGCCCTAGAGTGCTTGTTTTTCTTTAATGAATTCATCCTTTTGAGCTATTTTTGGGGGAAAAAAACCCTTTCTTCTTCATGCTCGTGTTTGTTTTACTTTTGAGGTGTGATCAAAGTCAGTCCTGGCTGTATAATCATATAATGCATTTTGGCTGCAGTTCCAGCCTCCTTTGAAATGTATCCCTTTTCTCTTGCTTGTGACAGCCAAACTTTACCTCCAGGTAGTAGACGAAGCTTACAAACTCTTTTATATCTCACATCTGCTTTCAGCCCATTAATCACTCAGATTATAGACAGCTTCTTCCCTCTCTTATAGAGTGTGCCTTTGTCTAGACTAGGAATTAAAGGGTGAATTTTAACATGGTCCAGCTAACATGTTTAAATGTGGACCAGGTTGTGTATCCTTTAACTCATGTTCGACTAGGCAAGTTAAATACTTAGGAAGAAATAATGCTTTGACAGGAAAAGTTTAACACATGACAAAAAATTATCTCCCTTGTTTAAGCGGCAGGTAAATCTTGGCCCTTACAAAGCCAGTAGGAATTTGCTATTGACTTCAAATAATGCAGAATTTCCCCCATAACTTTAAGAATACATTAATCAGAAGATCTTGAGTAAGAGCAGCTACTTCTTACTACAGCTTTGATTTAGTAGCTCAGAAGAACTGAACTGTGATTCCATATCCTTAGGGACTCAACTCCTTTACAATTGTGGCCCAGCTGCACCGCAATACTGAGCCTGAGCTTCTCACTGCAGAAGCTCAGAAGTAAAACAGTAACCAGCCTGTCAAGTATCATTTCACAAGTAGCACCAAATTTACCTTTTAAGATTAATTGCAGAAGGTTTACCACTTTTACTCTCCCATCTGCTTGTTTTCACCTTTCTCCAAAGTTTTTAATTCAGCTAGGATGCAAGTCTTTTCTCCATCAAGTAGTCCTGCCATCAGTGGTTTCTCCCCAGTCTCCAGTGCTTGTTTTTGTGTCCCAAACTGGCACTCACGCAACTGTTGTGAGTGCTGATCCAGCCATTGGTATTACTACACCCTCACTTGGGGTGTTGAAACCTTCAGTTAGTAGAGGAGAGCTAATGTGGGGGAGGTGAGGATGTGGTCCTTTGTGTTATTTTCAAATCAATCAGTTCTTGGGCATATAAAGCAAAGTTACTAATTTATTCACAAGGCTCTAAGGAGATGTAACAGAGAGATAGACAAACTTAGCAGTAAATGAAGGACCAAGGAAAAGGGAAGAAAACTGTGCTGGAGGAGACAGACAGGCCTTTGTGTATGGTAACCTTTTCACCAGGAGCACACAAAATCATTGAATCAAAGACTCACATGTAGACAGAACTAATGAGTTAGTATGAGGATGTACTCTGGTTTCCGGAGTCTGAACATTTAAAAGTGAATCAGGGATGACGGAGAACTGGCTCCTGCCAGCTTTCACCTACTAATAGAGATAAGGCCCTCATAGCATCTGTTCTCTGATTTTGGAAGAAAGAATTTTGTTTTAAAGTATCCATTTGATTAATAAGCTTTGTATAAATGATTAATAAGCCACCAAAGTCTTTAATATCATTTTAACTTGGGTTTTGTTTACTCTCTATTTGCCATCTAAAAAATGTTTATGCAACATTATGAGGCAATGCATATTTATCAAAGACTTCAGGTTAATGGAGAATGATCAGGAAAGCAGAGAGAAAACATGATTTGCCTATTAAGTTGAATTGGGAGAATTAGGAGGAAAAATGCATGGTAACTGTTACTCAACGTCTGCCAAACCTTAAATCATCATCTTATATCAATGCAGCTCCTTCTGTACCAAACTGCATTACAAGCTATGAGAGAATCACTTCACATTACTTTCAAAGCTCATCCACCTCTTAAGTGGCATTTGGAAACTATGAAGCAGCTTTGCACGATAATTTTGGCTATTAAACCCAAACACAGCATCTGAGTGAAAAATAGGCCAAACAATGTAAGGCAGAGCAATGCTAGCCAACTGGAACATCATCAAGACATAAGGTTATGTACTAGTTTGTTGTGTGTTTTTTTTTTTTTTTTTTTTTAATTACAGTATTTGTAATATCTCACAATTGGCTAAACTATGAACACAGGAGACTTAATGAAAGCCAGCACAGCAGAGTCACATTACAGACTCACAGTGAACTTTCCCTCTCTTGCACTTTACACTTGTGTTGTAGGTGTTGTGGCATCACTGTGTAGATGTACACCAGCTGCAACCAGGAAATATATTATATGGACAGTAGTCCCGGCCAAGCAGGACTACACTCTTTTTTGCTGTTTTTTTTATTTTGCACATATAATGAATTTCACAGAAGGTAAAATCCGGTCTCCAGATAAACAGGTCTACACTAAATAAAGTAATCATAAAATTATGTTAACGTGACCCTAAAGTTACAGAACTTAAGTTTAAGGCATACCTGATTCCCCAGTAGTGTCCATAATTTTATAAATCCACCCTCATGCTAAATTAATGAAATTGTACTCTTTCCATATAAAGCTCATTGCTGTTAAGCTGTATCTCATGAGGAACTTTCCTAGAGCTTACCTATGCCTGTCAAACTGTCATGGTCTAACAGGTCCAGAAATCCAAAGATCAATCCCTGATATTGTGCTAGACCTCCATAGTGACTCGACCCTGAACTTTGGCACTAGTCTGCCCTTTCCTGCTCTGCTCCTTCTCACCCACCCAGAACATATGCATTAAATTAACAAGGAATGGAACTTTTCATTAGTTTCACTCAGTTCTGTGGCTTAGCAAATTCTAGGTATGTTGTCGTACTGGGAGGATCAAGTTTTAACATATTCTGCAGTTTTGGTCTATATGAAAGTATAATTATTCTATTCATTCTCATGGAAGTAAGACTGCAAGTAGTATAAGTACTTGTAAGATTTCAAGGGAGTGTTTATCTACACTCAGCTCACTGCAGAGCAAATGAGTCTCTGAAGTTTTGTTCTTAAAGTATATAGCCTTTGAGCATGTTTCACCAGCACGATCATGAATGGGACTTTCAACTATTGTGCTCCCATATGAAGTACATAATGCAGTTGTTCATCAAAAGAAAGTCTGGCATGTTTAGTACACAGTTTACCCTTACATTAATACAAGTAGGAAGCAAGAATTTTGTGTGTCAGATTAAGTTCTGGAACTTAGGGTGTAATTGCAGCAAATATAATGGACTTTAACAGAGTCAAAAGACTGGATGGGAGTCATGACTTCAGCTAAAATCCTTCATTCACAGCCTGAAAATTAAGGCTGCAGACAGAGGTGGGAGATTTCAATGTCAGCTGGAATTATTTTGGGTTTATCATAGAGAGAAAGAACTAATAATCTCATCCCACTGAGTGTTTTTATGGAACAAGTTCAGGAAAACAACAGAAGAGGACATCACAATAAAACAATATATTTCTAGTGAATCAGAGGTTGTCTCTCATAGGTCAAAGGCTAAATCAATTCATTTTTTCTTGTGAAAAAATGTAGTATGTTTGGCTAAAATCACGTCATTTTAATCTCTGCCCATCTCCATTAAAAGTGTGCTCAGAAATCTCTGTTCCACAATACAATAGCCAAAAGCTCAAACACCTTAAGAAACCACACAACTGGAACACGTTAACAACAGAAATACACTTTTTTATTGTATTTGACTTACCTTAAGTTTTAAATCAAACTAAAGCAATCAAATTTTTAAAGTCTGATCAGCTGAGAAATAAGGATATTAAACATGATTAAATGTGATTGCATTTGAGTGTAAGGACTGGTCTTCCATTACTACTTTGATTAAAAAAAGCAATCTGAGCTGTGAGGTAGAAAAGTTAAATGCAGCAGGAAAAAATAAAAGAACTTGACGTTTCTTTTCTGTCTTTTTCAATATATATTATTTCTTGTATGAGAAAATAGTATTATTTTAAGTATGTGCTTCTGTAAAACTGCAAGCACATTGGCAAACTTTCTGTAACTTAATAATCCTTCATGCTTTTTAATTATAGGAAATATGAAGATGAAAAAAGAATGCATAAAAAGTTGCTCTTATGGGACATCTGGGAACAAGAACAGGAGATACATTTTCAAATGAAAAGTGGACTGGAAACCTGAGTTCTTAAGCTGGATTTTAATTGGTGCAATATTGGAGTTTAAAGAGTAATAAAGTTTTTGTCCTCAGGTTATGAGAAGAAAATTACCCGTAACATTTTTTTGGATTATAATATTTCAGCTCTTTCACCATTCTATCTTTTTCTGGTATTATCATCCTTACTACTCTGATCATTTTCTGTGTTTCATACCTTCACCTCCAAGCATTTTGAATGGTGCTGAGAACCTCAGTGAACTTTTCAGATGTGAGGCGGAGATCAGACACTGATCAAAATGCACTTGGACTGCGGAGTCTTCGGAGCCGTTTTCAGAAAGGCAAAATGTGTCGCTCCTTGGAGATGAGATAAATGGCAAAACCAGCATAGATCACTCACTCTCACCTCCTAATTGAAAAGTTGGCTGCTGATCAAGAGCTGGCAGTGACCAGCTCAAGCCATCAGGATGCCAATTTATGTTTCGACCTTGTTTCTCCACCTCAGAAAGGGTCAATCACAATTAATGTTATATTAGTGGAAGTAAGGACTTCTATTGAAGGGGGAAATCTATAAAAATAGCATCCAACAAAATTATGTAAAAAGGGCTAGAGAAAAAATTAGCCTAGACTGGCAGTGGAACAGTGTGCTTACTCAGTACAAATAAGATAATCTGGAATCTTAATCATATCTAAAAATGATGAAGCAAATCAGATCTAAAACTGGTATATGAAAGTTTCATTTTGGTTTTGTTTGGCTGGTTTTCTGTAGCAGAAGTTGCAGTCACTTTTCTGGTAAAAATGTCTATTCTAGTTTGCCACTAAGTATTATAAGCACAGCAATACTATGCAATGTCTTTTCCCCAAACCACCAAATGCAAGAAAAAATTTTCAAATGGATTCTAGTTGTATGATAAAATGACACATTAGGATGACTCCAAAGTAGAGACATTTTTTTAAAAAAAACTATTTGAAAAGGTAAAAGCACTGGGAACTGCACAAATGACACATTAGTCTCTGCATCTCTTATTCCTTGCTTTTCTCTAATTTTAAATGTGTTAAACACAAACCACTGAACAATGTAACAGTGCAATGTCACTCCTGGACACTGACCTCAGGTGGGTGTACATGCCTGAGTGGGCACTGACTGTGCATCGATCCTTTTCGATGTGCACTGAATGCCTGTCTGCACCTGTGCACTGGGCAGCCAAGCTAGAAGGCTCAGGGGAGTGATACAAAGAAAGTCTATCAATGTGATCCAAAGACTGCATTTCAGCCTTGGTGCAAAGAGCTCCAAACTGTTTATGTAGTTAAGAATGGGGTTTACATACCTGAAAAGCTTTAGGGCCAGACTTCCATGCTAAACATTCGTGGATCAGACAAACCACTCCTAGAAGAGATGAAGTCTCTCCAAGCTTAGCAGTCAACTTTTACCTCAGTAAGAAATAAAAAGAAGCTAAAGATAACCGCTCTTGACTCATTCGCACACATGTTCAAATAATTCCAGTTCCTGACGTAAATTGAAAAGACATCTAGGGAGGGAGAACAGACAAGAAGAATTGTGCAAACAGTATTTTACAGGTTGGGATACTAAGGACACTGGCTGACAAGCTCCAGCAATTTATGGCAAGTGCCAAAGAGGTTATTGTTCCCAACTGCCTACAGTCCTTACCAAGCAAAGTATCTATTCTTCAGCTTTTGCCTCTGTTTTATTGATTCACACAGGCTGGGAGCTGTGGTGATTGTGGAGACACACCACCTGTTCTGCTTTCTCTGCTGTGGCATCAGGGTCTTTTTCAGTCCCCTTAACAAGTACCACCAGAGCTCATGAGTCACAGCATCAAGACACAAAAAGATGTTGCTGAAGAAACACCTGCTGAGCTCAACAGTGCCGAAGAGCAGCAAGACAATCTCTGGTAAAACTGAAAACAGATGTTGGGTTTTCTAATTTCAAGTCCAGGATCCTATTAAAAATCCACATTTTTTGTTGCAAGAATGAGAAGAATGATGTATGGTGACACCTCCAGAGATTCAGCTAAAATTCCTCAGAACCAGGCAGTGTTTTGGGAGGTTGAAAGCAGTTGACACAGTTTTGATTCTTAGACTTAAGCCTAAACCTTTCCAAAATGAAGAAAAAAACCAATGAACACCCCACCCCAAAAAACAAACAAACAAACAAACAAACAAAACCAACCAACAGACAAAATCAACAAAAACAACAAACAGAAAAAAAACCAACAAAAACAAAACAAACTACAAAAAAAACAAAAACAAAAACAAAAACAAACAAACAAACAGGAAAACAAGGCACCAAGGCACTCCAGGACACTGAAACACTGAAACAGATGGAGTATGCCATCATTTGCTTCAACACCAAAAAAAAAAAAAAAAAAAAGAAAAGTTTATAATGGAGGTGCTGAAACAAGTTTAATTATAGAAGCATGAATGGCATCCCTATAATAAAACAAACGAAAAAGTCAAATGAACGGCCTTGCCCTTTAATAAAGAGCTGTGTGCATTTGTTCTCTGATACATAATGCTATGGAAGCCTACCTCCCTATTACTGGTTCTTCTTACACTATCCTAGGTTTTACAAAGAATGCAAAGCTCAGAGGCACAATGCTCTTGTAAAACTGAAGAACATTTATTTCTCATATTGAAGCCTTGGTTTGCCCTGACAGCCTCACAAGATAAACAGTCTTGTTTTCATCAGGGCCCCGGTACAGCAGGAATTCTATTCATTCTAAATTTCAGTACCATCATCTTAACATTTTATATGAAACAGAATGTAGTTCTCTGCATATCAGTATGAAAATGTGAAAGACACCCTGGTTTAATGCTACTTTAAGAGATCAGACGTTATCTTTCAATGTGTGTATCACTTTGTAATATAACAGAATAAAATTGTATCATTGTTCTGTGCCCAGGTAAATAAACAAGGCATCTCTTTTTCAGCTTGCAGAGTAAACTCTGAGTGAATCTAATGATTTAACAAGACCATGATGCAAAATCTGCTGAAATCAGTGTGATCCTGTCTATTGATTCCATAGGGCTTTCAAACATACTCTGTGGTAAGAAGATGTTTGTGGATCATTCACTATTAGCTTTTGAGTTTGTTACCAAACACTAAAAATCTTTATCTGAGAATTCTACATATTTGATGGACTTAATGTTATTCCAAATCTTTCCATATTTTACTCAATAAATTGGAAAGATCTGATCCAGAATAGAAAATACATATGCTATTTGTAACTCAAACTAAATCTCCTTTTACTGTATTATCTATTTTTACCAACTCTTCTTTAATAGAAGCAAAACTTCTCTATCGCATGTGACGTATTTGAGAAATACCTCTTCCGAATAACATGCCAAACTTTAAAGCACCACTTTCATCAAGAAGCATGATCACTAAACATTCATTTGTAGTGTAACTGGGAAGTGTCAATGAGAATGAGAGCTCCTTTGCTCCTTTGGTCCTCTGTCCAAGAGCACAAAGTCCTGCCTTCAGATGTTCACAGTCTGAGAAAATGCTGACCTGCAGCTGAGGAAAGCAAAGCAGATATTTTGGGCCCAAAATGAGAGTTATAAGTTGGCTGGTGGCAAACAGAAAGCCAAGTTGCACTGGAGAAGCACCAGTGCCACTGACAGCAGCTCCTAGAACAGCCCTGGCTCCATGCAGCACCAGCACCCCTGTGCCAATGACTATTCTGAGGCACCAGATATGGTCCCCAGCTCATTTCTGGTAACGTCCTGCCTAAAGCTTTATGCCCTTTTGTTCACCTTGAACATCCCTCCCATGGACCAAAAATAATATGACCCTTAACAGAACCATTTCTTCCTGATTAAGGCTGCAACATGAATGGACCAAAGCCAGGAAGTTTAAAATTAAACTGACACTTTGTCCTTTAATTCTACCTGTCAAGGAGAAGAAGAAAAAATAAAATCAGCTTCACAGAACAAGTTCTCTAGCCTTAAGTTTTAATGAAGTTTCAATGTCCTGTTTTTTTATGGTTTATGTCCCAAGCCTCTCATTATTCAGTGGGTAGAATTCTTTATTTTTAAAATATTATATTTTTTACATTTAACGTCTTTGCTTTTTAAAGTGAAAAGAAGAAAGGTAGCAGCCTTTAATGGAAAGTTCTCCAGTGCATATTAATTATCTAAGAGACCAGAACGACTGCTTTGGTTAAATACATATTTATAAATCTTTTTTTAAATGTACATTATTTACTAATAGACTAGAACTGTTCTAAAGACAGTCATTTCTGTCTGAGCAGGTAAATACACCCTTACAATTTTTAATTAAGTCACATTATTTTAGTGATAGGGAAGAAAAGCTTTCCTGATAGGAGCCCACAGAGTATAGTCCTACCTTCCCTGTTCAGAGAATTCACCCACAGACATCTGGACTCCATCACTTTGGGCAAAATTAACACATCTCAAGAGTCACTAAAAACGTTGCACAAACAGAGTCCCTACTTTGCAAAGATTTAGGGGAAAAAACCCTTTTTTCATCTGTCACAACATATCTGTACCTTTAGGCTGATGACTTTAACTCAGCACTGCAAATCCTATCAGTTTCAGTTCTTAGACCAACTTTCAAACTACATCCATATGCTTTATATTCCCCACGTTCTGCTCTGCATAAGGGCTGACCAGAACACAAAAAATATCTGACTCCAGTCAGTTATGTTGAGAACGGAGGATGCCTGCAACACACAACTTGAGCCAGTCATTTGGTCCACATCATTTCTTCTTCTAATTCCCCAGGTTCCTGGCATTCAAAATTTGGATCCAAAACATGCAGGTTCTATCTACTGTGCATCTAAAGATTTGCTGGTGAAATTAAAATGTATAGGCATTGCTTCTGACTAATCAAGTTTTATTTAATCCACATGCCTTCCATGAGACCAAATAAAACCAGACAGAAACCATGACATTGAGCATAAGAAAAAACAAACAAACAAACAAACAAACAAACAAACAAAACAAAAAAAAAAAACACCACACAAAAAACCTGCTTGTCCAGAGAGAAAAATTTCAGGTTTTTCTTTGAAAAGTTTGTTAGTCAGAAAAATTCTACATAAAACTCTTCTGGGTTTATTTCCATATTCAAGCCCCAAACAAGTAGAGGCTTTTGCATAACTTAAGATTTCATCGTGAAGAGCTTACACAGCTTTAATCTGCACATGAAACTCATACTGACGTCAATGGTTGGTTTATGCAGGGATCAAGGGCACAGTATGCAGTCAAGATCCCCTCTGCAGATAACCCAAAAGCAGAGTTTTGACCTTAGAGCTCAGTAAGGAAAGTTAGATGCCAGGTGAGATACTGATAACCTAAAAATATTCACAGTCAAACCACAAATGAATGTTCAAAACATAGAAGAAAACAAAAAATTCTTATATGGGATTTATATTAATTTTATTTCTTTGTGCTATCACGCAATTTACATTTTATTATGAAAACCTGTCTAAGACATAATGTAGGTGAATTTAAAACAGACTCTCTACCTGGTTTCTATCTTTCTGCTAGTGATTTCAGTCTGCAAATAATTGTGGCCACCGAGTTCATGCCTGAAGTTTTGGGAACAAATGTTGCCTTTGGATAGATTTGTCAATGACTGCCATGAAGCAACAGAAACGTATTCAGAACCATAGGCTCTAAAAGCCATTTTGAGGCCAAACTTCACTTTACAGAGTCCACTTCTAGAGAGGGTGACACTCAGCTTTGAGGCCAGAACACTGGAGAGAAGATTAAGATGTTCTAGACCAATATGATTTATTCATTCTCATTTTCTTCTGCTAGAAATAGAGATAATACTTGCATGCACATCTACAGTTGCCCTGCTGAAAATACTCTGTTCCGCCTGACAGAGCATGCAGCCTTTTTCCCAGGGAGCTTGCAAGACATGGTAAAAATATACACTGTCTTCTCTGCCCTTAGAAAACAGAGACCTGCTGATGAGTTAATTTTAAACTGTCAGCCCAAGCCAAAATCCAGGATTGAATCACACCTTTACACTGCTGAAGGCAGGAATGAGGATCCAGGCTTGGCAATTGTTCGCAGATGGTTGCTGAATTAAACTACAAGTTAAAAAGGAGAGGGAATCAAGGCGGGCATGGACTTTGGAAAAACTGTTATTTGAAAATGTACTTCACTGCAGATTCTCTCTCAAACTAGCTGAGCCCATGATGATCTTGTTACAGAGCAGAACTGCTTCAGGGTTTTATTCACCAAACATCTTGGGAGGTAATTTTGGTAAAACTTTTATTTTAGGAAAATATAGTTGGGCATAAGTGAACAGTCCAAACAGAGCATAAAATCACCAGTGCCTTGTGCCTATCATCAAAGAACAAAAAACTTGCTGTGATCTTGCATTAATTATGAATTAGTCCTCCTTGTGAAGGAATTTCATTATAACGTGGTCACTATGTTGCTAGATTAGACTTCACAGTATGATGACTTGAGTCCAACCCATTGCAGCCTTTCTATTGATATGAGGAATAGTCTTCCTAAGTCTAATTTTTAAAGTATAGTAAAAAAACCTTTTTAATGAGGAAGGAAGGAAGGAAGGAAGGAAGGAAGGAAGGAAGGAAGGAAGGAAGGAAGGAAGGAAGGAAGGAAGGAAGGAAGGAAGGAAGGAAGGAAGGAAGGAAGGAAGGAAGGAAGGAAGGGAGGGAGGGAGGGAGGGAGGAAGGAAGGGAGGGAGGGAGGGAGGGAGAAAGGGAGAAAGAAAGGGAGAAAGAAAGGGAGAAAGAAAGGGAGAAAGGAAGGAAGGAAGGAAGGAAGGAAGGAAGGAAGGAAGGAAGGAAGGAAGGAAGGAAGGAAGGAAGAAAGAAAGAAAGAAAGAAAGAAAGAAAGAAAGAAAGAAAGAAAGAAAGAAAGAAAGAAAGAAAGAAAGAAAGAAAGAAAGAAAGAAAGAAAGAAAGAAAGAAAGATTTTCACTTCCAAAAGAAGTGTATGTAAAATTTATTATTATTAGCAACTCAAATTTCCATTTAATATTTTTCATTGTAATGGTTTATTGATAAAAATAATCACATGTGGCAATGTAAACCAAAGGTTTATTGTGTATTATATAATCTCATATGCAAAATAGAATCTGATCAGCCTTACTGTCTCGTCTATTCATTAAAAGGGTAACGAGAAGAGCCCAACTTACTATCTGTAACCATGTTTTATCTGCTTCTATCATAATCTTCTCTTTGCTCCTTTCTAAACTACAGTCTTTACTTTTGCAGTTTTGTTAAATATTTCCAGTGCTTTTTATTTGGAACTTACTACTATTTTTTGTGTGAGAGAAATCTGGCTGTCAATGATAGCTCTCCAAATGAGGAGAATTAACCAGTAGAACATACCGTAATTGCTTCCTAGGCCTTCAGCATCATCTTCAGTGTGCTATGCATCAAAACATTTGGTTTTCAGTATTGCAAAGTACTGCACAGCATCTGGAAGGTTGTACAGAACTGTCTACAGTTCCCAAGAATATAAACTAATATTTAAAACTAACATTGTGAATCTAAAAATGTTGAATCAACATGCAAAGAGCAGAGTTATGGATGTTTATCAAGCCTGATCTTTTTTTTTAATTTATTCTTGGGTGTTAAACAGTAGCATTCCCCTCTAATTACTTTTTTTTAATGATTCAAAACGTCTCATCACCTCACTGGAACTTTTCTGCATTGGCAAGATGGGCGTAGGTAACAAAATGAAGCCAGTATGTTAGATACATCAGAGGGATATTTATTTCTGTAAATCCTACATCATAGCAATCAGTCTTCACCTGATCACTTTACTTACTTGTTTTGCAAAGAACAAGCCCATTAGTTAGCACAATAAGCCACTTTCCATAACTGCTTTGTCAGGTCAGAAAATCATTCATTTCACAGCAAAGTCAGCCCATTCTCTCTCCCTCCCTCAACACAGATACACACATGCACAGAGCGTGTCTCTCCTTGGGTGCACACTTCACAAGCTTAGCTAAAAGCCCCACACAAACTGTACTGAACCACGTGTCCAGAGCATGCAATTTCTGAAGAGTCATAATTCAGTTAACTGAAAACTGACTTTTTCACCTGCAGAAGTGCGCCTTGCCAGTTATGGTTCTTTCTATAGCCTAAGCCAGCTTTCCTCTGCCAACTGTTTTCCTTAGAAGGTTATTCATAAACAAAATAGCCACCAGGGTTTTGTTTGAATAAACAGAAAGTTATTTCTCCTCACCCCCTCCTCAGAGAAGTTAAAATTTCACCTCTGCCCCTACCCCCAACCTTTTACTTTTAAACTATCTCAGTACAGAAAAAAAATTGGTCCAACTGGTGCCATTTTCAGAAACTTACGTATGACTAAAGAGGAAAAGGACTAAACGCAGAACAGCATTGGTATTTTGTTAGCTGCGACTTAACCTGACTTGACAGATTTATATTTTAATGTGAATTTCCTCCCACCAAGGAGATTGTTATACCCCATAAATCCAGTATTCACAGAACCCAGTATCAGCTAGTACTCCAGGATGAAAAATACTAGAGACAAATATATTTTGCCTTGGGTGTCATAAGAGGAACCAAAGTCTTTGGTATTGGAAAGAATGCAGCCATTCTCTCCACACAAACGAACAGCTGTCTCTCCCAGTCACAAACTCCCAGCAGCATCTGAGGCTAAAAAACACATTTTAAATTGACAAGGTTAAGAAATCTGGAAGTCAGAGGTATGGGTTGTTACCCACCCTTCTGTGATTAGCAGGCTATTACACCTCTGCAATAGCTTCAGACTGCCAGAATTGAAGGGCTTCTCCACTTTCTTGGAGATTCGAGTATCAGTGTCTCTCTCAAGAGCGAGGTATAAGGAGATATTAGCACCACCATCTCATATCTTCTCCTACCCAACCTTGTAAATCTGAGGCTGCCCTTGGTTAAAAAATACTGGTGTTAAATACTAACACTGCTTCTTCTCCTTGTGTCTTTCTCCCTCTTCGCTTTTCTTTGCAGATTTCAAGGTGATGACAAAAGAGAGAACAGTCTTAGCATTTGTTAATACCCACTTGACCCACAAAAGAAATTCACCAGCATTCGCAGCTTCTAATTTAAAAACCATTAGACCGTTCCGCTTGGTGGACCAGATCTAAATATTCTTAAAGGGGTGGTTTAATTTAATCATTACCTTAACAAGCCCCCTTTTAAAATGATGATCCGCCAAATTCAGGGGATTTGTTTTGGAATCTGATCCAATAACTGGCTTTGTACAAAGAGAAGCATAGCTGCATCTGATTTGGTTCAGAACGGGGTGATAATCATGAAAATTACTTTGCATATTTAATCACTGTGAAAACATGAGTACAAACTACTTTCTAGAGATTACCTTAAAAAAAAAAAAAAAAAGCTTCAGGCTTTGCAGCAAGCATGCCAAGTACTTTGATTTACAGAGAATTATTTGGATTTTATAGAAAGCTCAGTGTTTCAAAGACTTCAAGCTACTCAGCCACTGGCAAAGAAAAAATTTCAGATTTTAAATAGTAAAAAGTTTTGGGTTGGAAAAAAAAATGATGTCAAGACAAATTGCTCTTTTTTTTTTTTTAGGTGTATATCACTTAGCCTAGATTTGAAGCAAATACCTTACCCAAAATCTCTCTGATCCTGTCACAAGAGCAGAGACACTTTTGCTGCAGGTTTGACCGAACATGTTGCCTAAGAGCCAGAGGTGGGTCAGAAGTCAGCAGGTCACAGCTGTAGTGGGGACTTTCACAAAGATTGAAATAGGAGAGTTTGCTTCAGAACGGCTCTCTCGTACCAGTATGAAGGACTTACGGACTTATGGTGAAAAAAAACACCAAAAAAGCACACAAGTGTCATCACCTTGTAGCTTCAGATTTTTATGTAGATAGCATAGTTGAGATTCAGCTACACATACAGCATTTAGAGACAAATGCCCAGAGAAATTAATTTTTTCCCCTAGATCAGATAGATAAATAAAAGTACACTGACTAGCAGTCAGCAAGGGGTACAAAAGAGACACATACATATACATGACTTGCAAAAATTTCTCCAAGCTGATGGATGCCAGATGAGTATTCCATGTTATGTAAAACTAAATTTGCTGCTAAGATAAACAGGCACAGCTCTACTAAATCGATCCAAGTTGCCTCTGCTTAACGCTTGAAGTGAATTAGGCTCTACCTTTATTGTCAGTTGCTTTTAAATCTTTACACCTGTGATACTTCAATGTTTGTAAATAACCAAGCATCTGATTGCTACAGTGTCGGCAGAATATCTGAGGGATAATACTCACAGGCATCTTAGATCAAGAAGCATGCTGTACCAAATACTTGCAGGAAGCATCCCAAAGGTTTTTACCTATCTGTAGCTACTGTGCATGTACAAAACTCATGAAAAAGAGTGCCTAAATGTTGCTGTAGAAACTGGTGTAATACATGCATATATATGTATGTCTGAAATATAGACATATCATACAGACTGCTCTACTATGGACATGTATTTTTATATATGTTATGCACACAAATATATAGACATAAATATATTTACACACCATTGTATCTTTTGCATACTTTTCATATAGAGTACATACTCCTCGAAGCATTATATGTTCCACAGCTTCAGCAGACTAGAGGTTAATGAACAGGTTTTTTCTCACATATGCACAGAACAGATAATTTTCTTTACTGTTCACGATAAGTTGAAGGAGCATTTGAGTGACAGACCAATTTGTCAATCAACTACAAAGTGTTGGGGAAGCTTCCTCTGCATAATTTTACACACAGAGATCAAATGTGACCTCTGATTGTAGAGTGGGTATGGACAGTCAAGGTTATGAAGTCCAAAGGAGTCGTGTAAATCAGTTACCTTTTCTGAGTGTCTTGTCTTTCTAGGGTTATCTGTGCACTAAAATAATCACAGGATTTTAAGAGAAAGATGAAAAATCCTTCTTTATTATTTTTAAGTGTGTGCGTGTGTGTGTGTGTGTGTGCGTGTGCATGTGTGAGGGTGTATGTATGAATTTGTTGCAGAGCTTGAATGTCTATGTTTTTATTTTATAGCCCGAATTATGTTTTAAGGTCTCAACACAGAGCCCTTAGTTCTGACACCTCATGCAGTTTTTCTTGAAAGCTATGTTTTAATAGCAGCTCCGTTCATTTAATGTTAGCCACTTCAGATGATTTCTTTGCTAAAACCTGAATTATGAAAATCGCTTGTCAATTACCCTGGGTAGCTGTGTAAAAGAATTATTGCATATTCACAGTGAAAAGAAAACTTTATTTTCACCACTTTCCAGTAAAAGCTAATTCAGAATAACTCCATTTAACAGTTATTTTATGCTGAAATACTGAATACCTCAGGGAGTCTTTTAGGGATTTTAAAGTCTCTTTATTTATAAATGATTCATGCTGCATTTTCAGAAAAACCTACAATTAGTGTGGGAAGCACAGAGACTCCTTTGGGAAAGGTAAAAAAAAAAAATATATACATGCATTATATACAGCCTTTTTATCTATTGTTGTTTTGCAGTGGACTATAAAAAGAAAAGAACTGGAAAAAATGGCTAGGAGATATTTTATCTAACCTTTTAAATATATGCCTCAGCTGACAGTATTTTGTGAAGTAGTTACCCTTATGATTTGTACGGCCCACAAAATTCTTTTAATGCAGGTTTCATTTTGGTTTGCACTTTCCAACCCCAGTTATAAATGAGCAAGCTAGCTAAGAGGAGAAGCTTTCTGTGGTAACACGGAAGGACAAATCTTTCCTTCCACCAGCCCCTGGTGGGAGTGATGGTCACTAATGTTTCCATATTGTTTGCTGCCTGTAGTGGTGCTATAACTTAAAGGTCCTTTAAATGTTCACACTGGCAGGGATCAAGAATCACACAGCCTCATTTGTCTTTACAGTGAATCTTTCGTGTCAGACGACAGATACATATTGTGCTAGTTGCCAGCACGGCAGGAGCCTTTGCATCCCCTCTCCCTGTCACACGGGTGGGCAGGAATGAGCAGGCAAAGACAATGAGCAGTTTGAGACCCCCAGCACACCCCCCCAGCACCCCAGGGCTCCCATGGCTTCACCCTGAACGAGGAGGCCTTGTTGGAGCCAAAGAGTGGTTTATAGCCCCCCTGCAGTTCCTCAGTTCAGCCCTGCTCTGTGTGCTGGGTTAGATTAGAGAGTCACAGCTTCAAAAAGAAGATGGCATCATGCTCTTGCATGTCTATGTGCCTTAATAACATTACACACAGGAGCATGTTGAGAAGCAGCAGAGTGGCACTAGGGTTTAAGGCTGGATACTTTACCGTTCATATAGACCCATACCTTTTCTCAAATAAAAACCAAGATTCCACTCTTTAACCTTCATTCAATCAAACCTTCTCCACGTTGACGAAACATTCATCATTTCCAATCAGTGCAAACTCTATGGGATAGTTGCTCTCCCATGAACTTCAAGAAGTGAACAACCAAAGCCAAACAGATATGATTGGCCTCAAAGAGATAACAGCTGCCTTTTTTTCGGTTGGTTTTTTTTTTTTTTTCTCCCCATCTCCAGGCTGGCTTTGAACTGGTGTTATTACAATTGACTAAATGTCAAACAAAAACAAAACTTCTCAGGGTCGGACAGGTAATCCATACTTCTACAATTAAAACAGTATTTACAGTGTGGCAATTGTGGTGAACTGGAAACATAACTGTCCAGACCTGTTCACTCGCTGATATTGGTACCCACAGAACCTCCTGTGAGACATACAGAAGAGACTGGAAGAAGAAAACTCATGGAGAATATGTCAGATACTCTGTCTCATTGGCCAGATGTACAAATGGCATGGGGGAGTGGTGGTGGGTTGTTATTGTTCAACTAAAACCAGGAAATCTTTGATTGACTTAGACCTAGAGCTATATGAAATTTGCTTCACACTCTTATTGGTTTGAATCTATTTTGACACTTTCTCAAATTGCCACAGTAAGAATGGCTTAAAATAAGCTGAAACTTTTAATTTGCATTTAGATTTTTTTTTTCTTTTTTTTTTTTTTTTTGGTGGAGCTCAGTGAATACCCAAAATGAAGTAATGGTACCAGACTGTACACATACCAGGACCTGCTTCGGCACAACCCAGTTGCTTGGATCCAGCAGGTAGAATGCAAAAAGGAATCACTTGAATAAATGGGAATACCATCGAGAAGAACATTGCTAGATAACAGATAAAGCAGAACACCATCATGGAGATATCTGCTGTAAGTCAGGCTACTAGAAAGAAAAATGGGACTCTTAAGTGTAACTACTAATTTCTCAACATGTTGGTCTGTATTTTTTAATTCTTCACATAATCTTGCATGACAGTGTTATGAAACTCAAAATATGAAGTTTGTTCATTATCATTTTCAATGTAATATCAATTGAGAAGTTCCCCACAATTTCTTGCATGCTGGGTTTTCCAAGTGAATGTATCCCCAAAATTTCATTGTTTTAATATAATACTGGTGTGTCATTGACATGTCAGGAAAAATTCAGGATAATACTATAAAAGAGTAGGCTCAGAATAATACTATATTAAGGGATGTAGAAGTAGTGTTGTACTAAAACTAAACATTTTGTTTCTGTTCCCTCTAGGAAAAGTGCCATCACAACTTCCACAACTACAAAAAATTTTGACATAATTGTTTCATTCATTTTTTTCTTTTTATCTTTTTCTCTTATTTTTCCTTTTTTTTCTCCACAAAGAAATGCAAGATGTTTTCTGGGGCATGAATGTAACATGAGAAGAGAAAGTAAAAAATTCAAAGAGAAAAATAATTCTATATAACAAAAACCTCAGAAACGTGTAACATGGAAGAAACAGTTTTGTTATTTGTTTCTTCTCTATAATAAAATGTGATGATTATGTCAGAAAAATTGATATTGGACTTGAGTAGGTTGAATGCCTAAAACCACTTTTAGTCTTGAAAAATAATAAAAAATTTCAATTTCACAATGGTGTCTAAGAAGAAAATATTTATTTTTTTAAAGTGTTTCCCTACACTCATTTTTTGCTATCCGTTAGAAATAATGTTTCAGCAATTAAATTGCAAACCTTATAGTGACAGTGAGCCACCTCTCTTTCATGATATTAGCTGATGCCAAAAAGCAACAGTGTACTTTTCAGCCTATGAATAAGTATCATTCACAATAAACCACTCACAATAATTTCCTTGACTAAGATATACCTTAAGTTAGATGACAAGTAAAATTCAAGCAGCCACATGGGAATCTCTGGTGGATACTCTGAACAAGATGGGAAAGGATCAGGACAGAGTGAGTCAGTGGCACATAAAAGCATTCCAGCCGCTCTCCAGCTTTTATTGAAAGAAAAAAACAAACACACTATTTCCTTGCTGCAGAAGAGGAAACTCAGTTCAGTGGCCTTCAAGTTCACAACGAAACTTCTGTAGATTTTAGTCCATGGGATTAATAACAAATGCAGCAAAGCATATGACTAACTTTAAGCCTGTATGTAATCTCAGTTAAGTCAATTACTTTGCCTACGTGCTCAAAGGTAAGCAGGTCCTGTCATATTTTGCTGGTTTGGTGTGATTATCCCTACTAATGTATAGACATAGCAGCTTCTAACTCATACATTGAGGAAACCTAACTTCTGCCTCCAGCTCAGAAATGCATCTTTCTAGGATGTCTAATATATGTATATCACTGATTCTACTCTAAGCCCCTGAAGTCACAGAAGGGCTGACGACAGATTAAATAAGGGATGCTCCTTTCTCATTTTGTGCATTATGTAGTAGAGATGTTAAATACATAGCTGGATTCTTTAGCACTAGGTAATATTCAGCTTTAATATCTTTCTATACAAAGCAAAACAAAAGAAATTTTCACTTATAATGGTTAATTCTTTTCTGTGCAGAGACATTGTTTGGGCCACCCATTTTACATTACCACAGTTTCTGTATGTTGTACAAAGGTATTGAAATTTAATTCAGAAGTAGCTCAATCTAGATGCATCACTGGTGAAGGTGTGAGATCTTTACATCCAGCTTGTGAGTGTTGGTATGCCTGGATGTAGTAAAACAGCTTACGAATGTCATGACCAATCCCTTTCAAAATCACCAGGAACATTTCTGTGGGCAGATTATGGTCTGCTAAAATGATGCTCAGCACTCAAAGGCCTTCTGTTTAGTTTCTCTCTCCTCTCCAGCTACTACTAAATTATCAGGGATCCCACAAGGCCAACCACACTTGAGTCTGCCTTAACCTAGGTCAGCCAGAGATGCTTTTGTCAGCCTAAAGGTTGAACCCATTCTGCGGTGGAAATACCACTCCTCTACAGTATATTGCAGGTCCTGGAAGACCTCGCCTGAAGATTGTACAAGATCTCCAGAGCAAATAACGTAAATCTGTCATGTAAATACATATTTATGAGGGGTTTAGAGCTTGGATCACTGCCATACAGAAAGCTCCCTATCATCTAAATATGTATTTAAGGATGTTTAAAAATATGAAGCTTAGACCTGAGCTGTTGCCATACATCTCATCACCGGTCCGACTGCTGTGCAGCCACAGGATGGAGTTATTCCATTTTCCTGTTCTGTGGGCCCATACTTAACCAAGCCAAGCCTTACAAATGATGAAGCATTATAAATAGGGCAAAGCTCCTTCTTGAAACAGAACAGTGTTTGTTCAGGAGAAAGGGCTACAGTATCTCCTGGAAAACACTAGTTTTGGACTGGCCAGGTTTGCCTGCTAGAGAAAATGAGCCCTTCCTCAGCAACAGTGAACCTCAGGGGCCCGGCACACCATGGCTTGACATACAGATATTTGTCTTCTGCATCTCCTGCCCTTCATGACTTTTGAGTTAAATTTATCTTGCTGCAAGTCCAACTGGGAAATAAACGCACATTTCTGTTTTCACAGACATCTACTACTATTAACAGCAAAGGGAAAGGTATGTTGTTGCTGTACTGCTTTCCTTCTACCAATTGTAAAAGGCAACTGGAGTCACAAGGTTTTTCCCATCTCTAGTAGATTTTAACTGAAATTTGAGCTTACAGGTGAGGTTGCCTCTTGCTCCGTGTAATCCGCTTTGCATCGTGTTAGAGAACAGACTACACAATTATAGGCAAAGCATATGCTCCAGTCTGATTTTTCAAATGGGGAAGATGAACTCTCTCCTCTCATATCTACTTACAAGGGAAAAAATTAAAGCAGTAGTACTATACCCTAGAAACAGGGTCCATCACAGAGCAGGGTGGTTCTATTTCCTGATTTGAGCTTGTTTTCAAATATAGACCAAATTCTCTGAGCTAAGTTCATCCTGAGATATCTGTTTTCATACACTGTGTGCTGGTATCTCAGAATTATCTGCTTATTTCAGATATCCCAACCTGCTAATTAATAACAGGAATTCACAATGGGAGTTCTCTAGCTGAAATCACAGCTAGAAATAGCTAAGAAAACAGTACATATTTTTAGTTTTAAACTTTTTTTTTTTTTTAAATAAACTGCAGGCAGTGGTTCTGCTATGTCACATATTATCTGTCATGGGTTGTGGCATAATGAAACATGACATAATGTAACCATTAAGATGACCCAACACGGCATAACCAAATGCAAAATTATTCATTCTGACTAAGCATGTCATAATTTTCTTATTATTTTTCTAAGTCACATACTCTACCTTATTGTTAACTGGTTAAATCTATTCTGGGACCAGATACAGGACTGCAAGAAACAAAGCTGTCCATGCAGTATCAGTAGCAACACAATGCACAGATAAGCAGGAACATAAATGTCACATTGATGTTAAGGCTGCTTTTAAACTAAGGCCCCAATTCTGTGTTGCGAACTGTGCAGAACAGAGAACCTGATGCTAAAATGTTTTAAACATGATCAGGGCATAAAATGTGCTTGTGTTTTTCTGTGTACATACTCTTGATACAAGCTGGAACTGCACAGTAACTGCATCCTGAAAGAAAACTCTGAAGGAAGAATATTAGGAAGATAGCATGGAGTACAGAAAGTTAAGGCTGTGAATCTTGGTCTAACACATAAAATTGCTCTTTATCAATATAATGCATCAGCTTGGTACTCCAATGGCTGTAAAGGTCAGTTATCCTGTATAATAGACCACAACATGAGCATTCTCCAATTGTAAAAGCTAGTATTATGAGTCTATCTCCCACACTCCGCCATGACTAGTGGGTGACATGAGTAAATGACAGACTGTACAGACATCTCTTAGTCATATTAATACTCAGGCACAGTAGCAAGGGTTAAGGACAGAGTGTCAGGTTTAACTTCCCCTCATTACCATTCAAAAAACTACTATTTAATATTAAGGTAATTGTAGCACAAGGATATGAGTCATGCCCTTGTGTTACAATTACCTTTAATATTAAATAATAGTTTTTGTAATGGTAATTTCCTTCGGGGATGTCTCATTCTACATTAAGCAGTTCTGACTGATGTCTGTCTTTGCAGATATCTCTATCAGCCACTAAAAGCTCTTCTATGAGTTCATGTCTGTAATCTACAGGAATTCCAGACCATGAATGGTGTTCCATTGAAGTCATTGTCCTTTCCACTAGATGCTTCTAATCTATTATCAGTTTGACTATTTGATTGTTGCCATAACTGTTATTTCCCCTTAGAAATCTACACAGAAATGTGCATCTCTTGCTCTGCTGTGCTCAGACTTCATCCACATCCCTGTCTGGCTGGTTACACCACAACAAGAGGCATGTACTTGAGGCAGGAAGTCTACAGGAGATATAGGGTTTAACTTGTCATTACCATTATGTTTTAGTATCTGGAGGTGTAGCAGATTGCAGGAGCTTGACAAAAGTATTGAAAAGAGTTTGAATTAGACTTTTAAAAAGTATTTCCTATATAGAACTGTACTGGTGTAAGTTCAGCAACCACAGGAACCATAGTAAACATAGCTTGCACCTGCACTTCGAGCAGAGTTTCTCTGTCAAGGATAACAACTATATAAAACTATGCATTGAGGAAAAAGTCATTTTCAGAAAGGTATAATTTAAAAGAGAAGAAGAAAGACAGTAGAAGCTACAATATCCCTCTGTTTATCAATTATGAAAGAAAAAGTATTGTCAGTAAGGTCTCACCATCCTCTCAGACTGTAAGAACACTACGGAAATTTTTAACTTAAATGAAGCCTTCTCAACTCAGAACGGTAGGATGAAGGCATAAGCCTCTTCAGGAAGAGTTTCATTGTCCAGCTCTAAAGAAGGTATAATGGGCAAAACTGTGGAGACTACTGCTGTCATTCTTGGTCTTCACAACCCTATCAAATGAACATTGCAGAAAGGGACAATGCTGAACTCCTTGTACCTGCAGGCCAGCTCATAGAATTCTAAGGCGAGACTAAAATCTAATGCTAAGTGCCTGTAAAATTTCTGAAAACATCTTATCTTCTTCCAGATTTTCTTTTCTGGTTAGTATCTGGGACTGAATGTCAAGCTTTCACAGCTTTCACCAGCAGACGATATATATAGCAGGTATTAATTCTGGAGAAATTGAGTCTCATAAAGGAAATTCTATTTTAAATGACCATAACTTTATTGTAGAACTAGCTTAAAGAGCTCTGCATTTTTATCTTCAATATTGTTTGCCCTTGTCAGTGACAGCTCAGCTAAGTTACTATTATTTTCCTTCTTCCAAAAGTTTGGACAATAGCTAAGCACTAGGTGAGGCCATGGTCTCAGTATGGTTATTATTTAAAAACCCCATTGGATTCTACGTGAAGCAAGCAAGATCTATGTAGCCTCTGTACTACATTTGAATAACACAGGTAATGAAATATCAGTGCTTCAGATCATTAGTCAGATAATTATAATTTTTGTTTGCTTGGGTTTAATTAAAATTAGTCTCGGAAAGCACCCATTACAAGAAGAGGTCCTCACTGAACAACTGGTACACAGAAGTATTCAGCAAATAAAGAACACCAATTTTATCCCCAGCCTAAACAAAAAATTAAAAAAAAAAAAAACCCGCACAACAAAACAAACAAGCAACAACAACAAAAACAAAACAAAAACAACAACAACAACCCCAACTTCCTAATGTTCAACACTTTTTCATTTACAGATTTCATATTTCAAATCGCAAGTGAAAGGAGGGCAGTATCACTTGATCATTTAACCAAAATCATCTATGTCAGAGGAAAAGAAGGAACAGAAACTCTATTCTGTGATTAATACCTAGCCTCTACCTATTCTAGAGATGCCATCAAGCCACTCACCTGTATTTCAGTAGTTACATATATTTGCCTACTTCAGGACAAATGCTTTGTACAATTTTGCACAACTTCACTGAAGAAAACATTTTTGTACCCACTTAGACCTGGTCCAAATTTTTTTTCTTCAGCTGCAAACTGTTGCATTTAGACGAATTTGTTTTCCTCAAGTGCTGTCCTGTATGTATTTGTGGCAGAGAAACTGTAAGACAGCAAACACATTCATCTTTAATCTGATGAATGCTTCACCACATGCTAGGATGTGTGTTTCAAGGTATATCGTCTGAGAGATCAATTCTCAGAGATCATGGTGTGGGGTTTTACAAACAGACAGATGTAGAAATGCTTACATGTTGCAGCTAAAGGTGATTGTCCCAAGCAGATGAAATCACACAATTCTAAAATTGAGACTAGCATAGGTTTAAAGAGGTAAATTTCTACACATCAGTTTTATAATCCTCACCAAGTACCAGGAAACAATGTAACACGGCAAAATTAGGGGGAAACAAAGGGTTTCTCATTTTATTAGGTACATGATCCAAATCCTCTGAAATTCACAGATAGCCTTTGCATAAAGAATAATGGACTTTGGAGTGGGGTCTGTGCTATAGAATTATTCCTGGCTATAGAAGCAGAAGTACTCCCAGCCCCAGAGCCACAGACATGTAATTTGAATGCAAAAAAAATTATTCCTTGTAGAGAAATCTATACATTATACTTATAGGTAAAAGTTAAATACAGCATCTATCTGCCGCTATTGTTTTTCTTGTTAAGCAGAAAGGGATGAATTCAATGTTCAATTCAAAAATAAGTCTTGGAGAAAAGGAAAATGTGGGGGTAGGTGAATAAATATATGTAAAATCACAATATGATACTAATGTTCAATTACAAAAACTTTACAGAAGTCTATTTATTTATTTATTTATTTATTTATTTATTCTAATTCTAAATCCCTACCAATACACAACAATGTCACATTTTAATGTAATATCATGTCCAATGCATATTCATGAAATAAAAATCTTGGCAGTGGCACAAGAAAAGTGGGATGAAGTGTGTTTGGCGGAGTGCGTCACGTTTCCAGACCAGCGGATTTTTTGATTAAAGTCCCTTATCCGTTTTATCATGCATATCCACTCTCTGATTAAAGTGATCTGGAGCTGACACTCACAATGTCAGTATGCACTGAGACCCTTCACACAAAACATGGTTGGAATTTATATGCTTTTAAAAAAAAAAGGAGGAGGGGAGGAGACATAGACCAACTAAACCTGCTGCATTAAATTAAGTATAGATGTACATATATATCTACTAAAGAAAAACACACTTTGTCTTCTTTGTTTTAATCTTACACATTTCTTTTTAACATTGCCAGGCTACAAATACTGCATGTTTTATTTCCATTTCAAAAAAGCATGTGTGGTGCAAGTTCTCCGTTACAGTGGGTTTTCAATCAAAATGCTTCCATGCAGGGGTTGAAAACATAGCTAAGGTCTCCCACAGTCACAAATAAATAATTAATATCACCAAGCTTACATGTCTTCCACATTTTTTTCCTTTTTTTCCCCCCAAACTTTGTTTAATAAATGTACCATATCTCTATACATCTGAACCACAGGTTATCTGCTAACAAAACTGATTTTGCAGCAGCAGCAGTAGATGCAATGGGAAGTTTACCACAGACCCACATATCTCTTCTCCAGGTCCCATCTGCAGTAGCCTCCAAATATGTGTAGATTATCTGGGAATCTATTTTCAAGCCTCAGGATATTTAAGAGGATGCAAATTATCTGAGGTATGTGTTATATGTATGAAAATATGGCAGCCATTTCTTTGTGTCTCTGTGAGTGGTTTGATTCCCCTTCAATATAAAGAGCTTGTGGTCAGGCTTTTCACCTTGATTGCAGAATGTGCTTAAGCATGAGCTCAAGTTTAAACATAAGATCAATGCAATTTAAGTACTTCAAGTGTTCGTCTTACCTATGAATAGAGGGATTTCAACAGTGCCCTTAGAGGTGTTACAAATGTTCATTCTCACTAGCAACACAACAGTCCTTTGCATTTCTAAATGCTGGGTTCCAATAATGAAGTATTTAGGAAAAACCATCTCCATAGATTTCTTGTATCTGCAGTGTTTTAAAAGCCTACATTTAAACTGAAGAATTCCAGATAATTTGGTAAGTTTTATCTGATTGTTAAGTTTTCAGTAACCTATGTTTCTTTGATAGGTTTTATTTAATATTTATTATATTTATTTATTATATTTAATAAGTAGCTTACATAGAGTCCAGCTGTGTCTGAAACTTCCTCTGGACTACATTTTCATTTTACTATTAACAAACTTTAGCATTTTTTAACTGGGAAAAAAAATTTATTGGAAAAAACAACTGGAGCAGTGGCATGTGTAAGGGTCAGTGCTGTTCCTTTTCTCACATCCTGCTCCGATGTGTGTCAATGCCGAAATTCAATCAATATAACCCAGTTTTTTTTCTGAGCAGTTAATGCCAGTCATGCTGAACTGTTGCTACATTGCAACTCGGACAGACATTGAGTTAGAATTAGTGAAGGACCATCAAGTTCATTTCACTTGTGAATTAAGCCTCTCCTTTCTTCATAAACTTTAGTATGACAAAGTCTAGGGGAAAACACATTCATTTATTTCACTTGTTAACAAGTGAAGGCAGCGGTTTGAAGATAAACAAACTTTCTGCATACAACACCTCCACACTCCAAAAGAGAAATGCAGAGTGGATTTCTGTCTGTTGATCAATAATCCATCCCCTCCACATCACATTTCCATAAGGAAAAGAGTCAGAACTTGAGAATTAAAAAGAATACAAGTGGAATTTTTAGGAAAAGTCATCTGGGAAAACACCACCAGGAATAAAGTGTGTTTTCATCAGCATGAACATAAGCTCCAACTGGTGGGCAGTTTTGCAGCAAATAGCCCAAAATTAGAGTTTCCACATGTCAGTGATGTGTACAGTCACAGTGGCAACTGAAATCAAGTAGCCAACATTGCTTCCCCCATAAAATACACCCAGTGATGTCCCATATTTGCAGTGCATCTGGGGAAAATAATTGTATGCAGATATTTCTGTTAGATCTTTGAAAGAAGGCTTCTGCTATAAAGACATTGTAGGTTGGGGCACAATTCAAACATAAAGGTGAGCTATGCAAAAAAATACAGCAATGAAGCAGCTCAGCTATTAAACATCATTGCACTAAGGAGCTGTAGTTGACTTGTAACACAGTGTGTACAAAAATGTGCCTCATCTTGACTCATAAATTGTCTTGTGTTATTTGTGTCTTCTGCCATTAGAGATATCCTAGGAAATACACAAGGACTTCAAACAATTGCCACAACTGTAAACAAAGGCTGTGCTTTTGTACTCCTGATATCCATGATTAAAATCCTAAAGAAATACTATGCAGCACTTGATTAGGCATGGCATAATGACAAAAAAAACCTCAAATCCAAACAAAAAAACCTCTCACACTTTTTAGTGATCTGAAGTGTAATTTTGGGTACTTCAAAACTTTCCAACTCTGAAATTATATTCCACATTTTCAGATCAACTGCTTTGAGAAGCATAAGTCATGGAAGTGGTAAGAAGGAACACTCAAAAGACCAAAGCAAGTTTATACCACTGAGAACTGGTCCGAGTATTTACCTGAGATTTGAAGAGTTCCTGGGTCTTTTGCTGGCCCTGTGCAAAGAGATGCATGTCATGCCAGCAGGGAACTGTGAATTCACTTGCCAAACTGGCACTTTGTGCTCAGTAGGTCAGTTTTGAAGACAAATAACTGAGCATATTTGCCCTCACTTCACATGTAACAGTATGAATTAGCAAAAAATGTTTGTTGCCCTCATGTTCATGGACTGATTTATGCCCCATACTGAAGACATTTTTCTGGGCATTGTTGAGTGGGTACAAAGGGTATCTCTAAGTTTATTATCCTGTTTTGAGCCCGTTGCACTTAGTTCTGCTATTGGCCGATGGAGAACAGTGAGTACTTCAAAGGACTCAGTTCATTTAGCTGACAGGTCAGATGAAGTCTTTCCCCAAAGATTTTATTTCTTATTACAAAAGGAGGAATAGTCCAGGGGAATAGCATAGACATAACAAAAAGAAAAATAAACTAATAAAAACACCACACCACACTGTGCTGTAGATGCTAAAGGTGAATGAAATGAATTAGTGAATCCTTACCAACTGTCTTACCACACGCAGCACAATTAGTGCAATTCAGTTTTTTCTCTAAGTACATATGCAGTCATTTCCACCCTTTTTTCATTACGTACATATTTACTAACTAGTGTTAGTGGCACAAGAGCCATCCCAGAAGGGAGGACAAATAAAAATACCACACATAAACCCCAACTACGCTGAGAGGCAGTTGCAGAATTCTTCACTGGCTTTTTATTGTCTCAATATCAAGCATGGACTGGAAATTAAGATTTGTATTTGCATATGGTGCCCAGCTGAGCACACTTAGTCTTGCGTGAGGACACCAGAGATTTGGATGGATGAAACCAAAGAGATAGCTACAGGATTGAGAATTTGTATAGATTACACAAAACCTGGTATATATGAAGTGCACATCTTTTCAAGTAGCTGTTTTCAAGCCAGTAGTTACACCTAAACAAAATTTTTAGACATGTCCAGGTAAAATATGCACCTGAGGATTTGGCTTTCTGTTCACAGATAGCAACATATAAAGGCAAAATTAAAAAAAAAAAAGATTGCAACAATTACTTGGCATGAATTAACCATTCAACTCTAATTGTTATTACTACCAAAGAACATTATTAATCTAGAGGCTTTCAAATTTACACCCAAAATGGCTGCCTTTCAACCATTTCTGATCCAAGACTGAGCAGGAGCAATGTTATAGTAAGATCTCATATCACTTAATGTCTCATATTACAATTCCTTACATTTAGCAGCTATACAGCAATAGTTAGAAGTACATGAGGCATTATGAATAATGAATAACTTACAACATTATAATTGTCAAAGCAAATGATTAAAGCACAATCTCTGTTCCAGTGTCCTTGTTTTTAAAGAGTGTGTTCTCTTACTAGAGGGAGAAATTAAGACAAATGTTTGCAAAAGATGCAACAGCAGGAGTATTGGGAAGAGAGGAACAACAAAAAACATAAATGCATATGTGGGTTTAATTACACAAGTGAGAAGAGCAACAAAATTCTGAGTCCAAATGTGAATCTGATGGGGAAGAAAAGGAAAAATTCAGATACTTTGACACAGACTCAAGAATGCAAGATGATAAAGGTTTGCAAAGCAATTTACAGGGCCCAAAGAGGGAAAATCGTGGCCAGAAGGACCTCCCTGCATCTATGTTTGGGCAAGTGGCTATCCTCTGATGGATGTACTATTCTGAGACCTTCCCATTAAAAGACTAGAAACCACTGATAGCCCAAATCCAGACACTTCCCAGGTTACTGTGAAGGCAGAGCAATGTCTCAAACCGCTTATTGAAAAGCTTTCTAGGTGGAAACAGGAAAATTTTCCACTTGGTTTCTAGGTAAAATTCAGAAATATTGAAATTTGCCCTTGGGTTGAAATCACCGCTCTCAGTTTGCATTCTCCATGGGCAGAAGGCTACTTTCACTTACAACATCCAAAGGCAGGGTTGGAGATAGAGGTCTTAAATCGAAGTCAGAAAACACTGAATGAAGTATATCCTGCAGCCATGAATGACTTGTGATGAGCAGAGGGGGTTCCCTCCCTAATTAATTTATTCTTGCTGTTCTTACTTATTTCAGCTGGTATCTAGACAGAAAAGGGAAGGTTGCAGGCTGGAGAGAAGGGCCAGGCCTGCTGATACTTACTACGGCATGGAGAAAAAGGAAGAAATAAGAAAGGCAGGAGTAACCACAGTGCTATGTAGTACCTCACTCACAGCCCCCGAATGCTGCCTTGCCAGGAGCTGCTGCTCTCAGGGTGTTGTCAAAGCTGCTCAGCAGTGCCTGAAGCCAGACACACCGCACGCCTCATTCCAGAGTGGAGCAGCCTCCTCATGATACCTGGAGCCAGAACTGCTCTGCAGAAGTGTAGATCAGAGAGGAAAACCACAATCTCCATGATTCCTTTATCCCTTGAGATCCCACTTGATTTAGTGGATCTCAGAGTATGTATTTTTGGTTTTGCTTCCATGAAGGACCAACTGTAAATGCAACTGGGACTGGAGTGCACATCTATGTGTTTATAGAAGAGCAGAAAGGATTGATTCTGTTTTAATTATGGCCCAACTCTCTCTACCTCTCAGGTTCTTAATGCAGTTGCTGCTCTGGGTGTCTACTCCACATGTTAAGAATTACAACAGAAATGCAGAAGGTTGCTCATGAACAAGGCTATTTAACCCCCATAAAACCAATATTCTGTACATTACACAGCCTGCGTAATAGATACAAGTTATGAATAGAAATAAAACACACCATTTCAAATTAATGGGATTCAGGGTTGAGGCTTTTTAACTGAACTCCCATGGTTTCCTTTTGAAACTTCTGCATATATTTTCTTTTTTTTAGGGGGGTTATAAATTCTGTTTTAATGTTTTGCTGTTTATGCAAATTTCCAAATAGAAAGGCATATGGTGGCAAAGTGGCGCTAACTATCTGCTTTTCAGCACATATTCCTCTACTCTTACAAGAAAAGAAGGTCTGATGGAAAAGAGGAAAAAAAAGGGAAAAAAAACAGTGTAGAAACTGGCACTCTGCATTAGCATAGCATAGTTCAAATTTCTCAGCTATATTCTTGAACTCTGAATAGCTCTACTGGCTCCTGCAGGGCAACTGTGGATGTTCCTTCAAGTCATAAGGTAGAGTGGGTGCTCAAGTTTGTAATTATAGTTTTAAACTAACAGAGAAAAGAAGAAAAATAAAGGAGAACTTTTTGGAGTCAGAGGTTCCCCCTCACACTGGCAACCTCACTGCGTGGGTTTCATGTATCCAGTTTGCATTTTGCTTGATAACGTAGAAAGCACATCATGCTATTCTAAAACAGCAGGATTATTTTCTCCATTCTAATTGATGAACAGCTGTGCTGTAATAGACTACAAAGCACAGCATCACTGATCTCTCCTCAGGCCACCCTAGGAACTGAACACTCCACAGGGAACCAGAAAAGAATGAAAGCTTTAAAAAAAAAAAAAAAAAAAAAAAAAGAAAGAAAGAAAAAAGAAAAAAAGAGAGACAAAAAGAAATAAGAGACACCAAACATTTCAAAACATCCTCCTCTGGATTACTATTATTGTTTGGCATCCCATTCAGCAATAATTAGCTCAAATTTTCCCCACAGTAGCTCTGATGTATGACATGATCCTAAACTGGCCATACCTTATAAAAGCTAGATATCAGCATTTCTGAAAGTGAAATGTTGGAGTTCATCATTTGTCACTGTGCATCAATGTTCACAACACTCAAGTCACTTCTGGGATCACATGTTCCCTAGAACTGTTCTTTGTCCCAAGAAGTCTACATTAACCATTCATTAATCTGCTGGAATTTTTTATCTTTCCCTTTATTCTACATTATCAAAGTTATCATTATTATTATTGTTATTACATACCTCACTATGGAATTGCAGCTCATGCCCATTTTTGCCATGTCCATTTTACCATGCTACCACAGTATACTAAAATACAGTGATCTGAAACCTTATCCAGTTCAGTCTGGAGTCTGATTTGGATTTCCAGTCAAAGATTAAGTGAAAGTCAGGTTCAGGCTCACTGCAGCAGCATCATTCAGGGCCTTCTTAGATCCCAAAGGCTGGAAGCTTACAGGATAACTGGAAATTCTTGTGGGTTTTTTGGACAGGTCGAGACGTCCTAAACTTAGCAGTGTTCCTCAAATTTCTATTGTCTTGTGCTTCTAGAAATGGTTGTTACACTTGCCTTCAAAGTGAAATAGGAGAGAGTTTCCTTCTTATTTTAGAGACTATCTAGAAGCAAGCAGGAAGAATCAACCTGATATCTAAAAGACACATCTGCTTGCTTTCCTATCCCTGACCAGATTTAGTTGGGAAAGGTAAGACTCATAATCCTCATTTAGGACTTTTTGTGCCATTATTTTGTTTTCTGTGGCATTAAAGAGTAAGGAATAGTTAAACGATGCTCATTGTTGTATATGTGAACCAGTTCCAGAAGCACAGACTCAATTCAATCAAAATTAGTGACAAGAAAGCAATCTTCCTGTTCTGCTCAGCAACGGAAAGGTTTTGTTCTTCCTATTTTGTGTTATTGGAAGTGATTTTCTGAATCTTTCCTATAGGTAAGCCGTGTGCTTATGTGTTCTTTTGTCTAGATAAGTGTTATCCTGCAAAATGAACACAGTAAGACTTCTGTTTACCTTAATGTTATTAAAAAAAATAAAAAAAAAGCTTCACAGATGTAAGAAATCAATAACCTTCCACAACAGTTTACCAAGGATTTAGTCTGGGCAGAAAAATTCAAATTTTATTGATTTTTTTACAAGGAAAAAAAAAAGTCAGTTGACAATAAGGTTCAACTAACAAAATGCCATGTGTACACAACTGGAAGGGACTCAGAAAGCCAGTTATTTAAAAACTGAGCTGCCAATTAAGACAGGTGAGACAGGTTTGTATACAAAATCAAGCCCTGGACACTGACACGTTACTTAGTTTCCATGTCTCAGTTTCTTCATTAATAATGGGAAGATGATAGTGCTTGTTTTGTGGCGACAGTAAACCTGAAAATTTTAAAACTTACATTCCAGAGAGAAGTTTTGTTAAGTGTAGCATGCCAGCACCGATAAGTTCTCATGATCAGAAAGAAAGTGCAGTAAATGTGCTCACCGGGACAGACGGGATGTCAGGCTCATTTAGGGTGCAAATCCTGGTGTTGATTTTAACTCACCAAGACTCTCAAAGACTCTATTCAAAACCCCACCCTTCTTCTCACTTTTCTGATTGCTAAGTTCTGCTAAAGGGCACTGGGTAAAAGCCCCCAGACTTAAAGGTCAGTTGTCTGTCAAATGAGAATCACCATGAAGGGACTGCTCACAGCTCCACTTGTCTGAAGGGCCTCAGGCCTCCAAGCAGGCTAAAAGGTGCATTAGGTTTTTGTAAGATCATGAATTGTAATGGATTGAAGCACTGGATTTGAGGGTTTTTTAGTTGGTTTGGTTTGAGTTTTTTTTTACTGGCAGCTTGCAAATTTGGTTGAGATTATTAGCAGATATGTGGTCAGCTCGTTAATTGTTTTTATTTGTTAATTTGTTAATTTAAAGTGATTTGTTCTTGCTCGCAGTGTAATGTGATAAACACATTTAAAAATAATTTGAGAAGAGTAGGTATGTTGTGTGAGAGAAGAGCAAAGCTGAAAACATTTCCCACATTTACTCTTTCAGTTTTTTCTTCAGTTTCATTTCTATTTATTTAGCCCATTTCTCATTTCAGTTGCATGAAGTGTTCAAAATAAACTCTGGACACACCTTGATGGGTCACAACATCTTTCCTTTTCAGCAGACACACAAAGGTTCCTCTGAAGACCTGATGACCCACACAAAATTTTTGTATTGCCTGCAATGCCTGGAGCAAAGAGGTTTGGTGGAGGATGGTGATGTAGGAACCTATTTTCTAGGTCTGGGCTCTTTGTGGGAAAACTTCCACGCTAGTTATGTCAAATGGTGGTAGTGGCCTGGGTTGGACTTGACAGCTAGTGAAATGAGCATGCTTGTCCAGGAAGCATCAGCAAAACGACCACAATAATGTGGTCAAGTGACAGCAGCTGGCTGTCAAAAATCAGAAATGACAACCCAAGAAAACTGGATGAGATATAGGAGTGGACTAATCTTGACCTCCTAGCAAGACTGTTATTTAACTCAGCTGAAGGGCATCAATAAACTGGATCAGAATAGGAGACTGTGGTCCAGAGCAAATCTGGTCAGATTTTGCCTTTGGCTATTCTGTCATCATGTAGAAGAAGCATTCCTGAGTACTTGCTAGAAACTAAGCCAAGAAAAAATTCATACACACTTTTCATTACAACAGTTTGATCAAGTTTGTGAATGAGGTAGAGAAATTGGTTTTGTTCTGTTTGGTAGGTTTTCAGTTACAGCTTCAAGGCATCCCAACCTGCTGGCCCACAGACTGAGGCATCTTTCGGGCCACACATAGATTTGGTGGTTTCCACTAATTTCATTTTTAAATTCAGTTAGATATGGTTTATTCCCAAATACAAGGAAGCTGTTTTTCAAGTTTGTCAAACCTTCCACATGTCTTGGCTGAACAGGGAGGGATGACATTGTTGAAGACAAACGCCTGCTTTTAAATTTCTAGTGTTAGAAGCCAAAACAAAGTTTTGAATAGAGACAATTCACTTGTTTTTTTTTTTTCAAAGGGACCCCTGAGGTTGGAGTCATGTCCACTGGTCTATTGAGAATCAATCTTTTTTATAGATTCAAGGTACTGTGTAGCATTGGGGTCAGAACAAATACAGGGGGTTTCTCTAAAATAGCCTGTCTATAACTCCACATTTCTAGTAAAATTCTGAATAAAGCACATACACTTCCTTAGAAAAGCCTTGCACAACAGAAAAAGGAGAGAAATTTCTCAAAGTGAGCTCACTCACGTTCTTGTAGCTATGTCCAATATTTTGACAGCGGTGTAGTAATTAACCTTGCAAGAGTACTGCACTCTACTTGGTATCACTGCATTTCTGCTGTGATCACTATGAAGTGCTTTTTTCTGAAAGGGAAGAATGAATCTAAGTGGAAAAACTACTGGAACAAGAGAGGAGCTCTAATGGCAACCTTGGCATCCTGCAATTTCACACATTAAAATATATTTAAAAAAAAAATACTACAGCGCTTGTTGTATAAAGCAAAGCTTTCTACTCTTCAAACTATTAATAAAGGCTTCCTATTGGGAAGACAAATACATGCTTGATGCATTTTTAATCCTGTGCCAATACATTTGACTAAAGCTGTTTGCTGTTTCAATGACAGGATTTAACTTGCCCTTCTATATTCAACATTTCTGTTTATTAATGACATTTAGAAAAGACAGACATGGGCTGTAAAAGTTATATTCTGGTCAGTGTTTTAAAATGTAAAAATATTAGTAATTAAGGAGTAAATCCTTATTGTTGAGTAAATTTAATAATCTAATAAAATACATTTTATTCATTTAGTGGGTGCAATGGAATCACTACCATAACAAGGAAAAACATCTTCTTGTCCAGTGTCAGAGATTCCTGATTCCAACAGAAGGCAAAAAGTTGCAGTCTTCTCAAATCATACATAAATGTTATATAGATAATCTGTATAAGTTCAAGCCCAGTAGCCTTTTCAATAACGTATATTTCAAGACCCCTCTTGGTCAAAAAGCATTCTTGTCTGTAGTTTTTATTGTAAATACATCCCACACTTAAATGAAATCAGAAATTACTCAGAGACCATTGTGGAACTGTAAACTACTTTTTTCTTTCTGAAGATCTCTACAGTTTCGAGCAGTTTCTCTCCTAAATTTGTCAGGAACATTTATTCAAATAAAAATAGAATAACATTGGTATCAGTGGTGAGAAGACCAATATAAGGATCACATTGAGTTAATTTTTTACTGCCAAAAATGAAAAAAGAACTCCTCTTTCCCAGAGACTCATTATTATTTTGTTATTTAAGTGATAATATAAACCTAAGGTTAAAATGAAATTACATATACTGATGATCTCCTAGTGACCTCCATTGTGCTGTTCCATTATAGCATATAGTAATAATACACTAGCAAAATGCACACAGTTATGGTACTGTCAGGCACCAATGCAAATCAAACAGCACAGGAGGCACATTACTTTTGTTTTAACCATTAAAGGCTCTAAGAAACACAATGTGACAGCCAGAAGAAAGCAGGCTTGGATTTTCTAAAGGTACCCAGGAGTGGCACTGATTTGTGTTTTCTTTGGTATCCTTTCTAAAAGGCCTTCAGCTGTGTCAATATAATACATTCAAATCCTGACCTTTCTCAACACTATGAAGATACTCCATATATCTTACCATATAACACAGGGAATCAATACTGTATTTTACTAAATGTGAGTTAATTTTACCTAGGGAAGGAAATTACTGCTCCTAATACTAGAATTCTTTTTCTTTCCTTCTCCGAGTCAGTGAGTTTCAGGTTTGCCAGACCCTATCGCTGTTTAAAAAAGGGTTTGAGAGATTTTAATAGCTAATAATAGGAGGAAACATAAAAGGACAAATCCAATTTAAGTGAAAGGGTCCCTGTGTAAGCATTACTTGTCAGTCTTTGGTCGTACTGTATAGGGACCAGCTACAGAGCAGTGGCAGCAAAGAAATATAAAGTCCAGATTTAATTCTGATACAGAGAAATACAATTTCAAAACCGGATGTCTTATCATAGGCATGTCCCATTGGAGAACTCATTTCCCTAGCAAAAGGCTGTCACTGCCATTATGTTGTACAAGGAACCAATTTACTACTACAGCTAAACAGGGTTACTGGTGCTGTTGGAACTTAAGCATTTGAAGTTATCGCTAGAAAAAAAATAGCATTTCAAATGTCAGTGAAATGGGAAGGTATAATTGAAAAGTATCAATCAGAGAAGCAAAAGGGTTTAGAAGGCTAAGACTGCAGTTTTAGTACTGCCTTTTCCCCCTAGTTCCTCTTTTTATTTCTTGAAGATTCTTTCTCCATTTCCTTTTTCCCTTTCACATGCAAGTTCAGAATTAGTTCTGTAAAACAAAAGATTTGGGCTTGATACTTGTCCTATGTCAGACATGAAATAAATTTTGATGCTTTTCCTCTACAGTCTAATGACCATAATTTCACTACACAAAACTCTCATCTCATCCTGCATTCAGAGCTGCCAATCTAGGAGATATTTAAATGAGTGAAACAAAGCCAATTTGAATTTTAGTTTGTTTGTTTGTCCTTTTTTTTCCACCCGCTCCTTTTAAAACAAATCCCATCTACCCATTCACTTAAATCTTCATTCTTTAATGGAAGCTTTTCCCCCATGCCAGGCTGATCCTATGGAGCAGGGGTAACTATTCCTACATTTATACAGTCCTAAAATTACATTCGGCCCTTTGAAGACAAACACGACGCAGATGTGGCCCCCGGTGAAAATGAGTTTGACACCCCTGCTATAGGGAATTAGAGAGTGAACAAGCCTTTGAGCTTTCAGGGCTTGAAAAGTACAGATAAATGGCCTATAAAATAAATTGAATTAATTTTGTATCCTGCTCATGCCACTACTGCTAACTTCTCGCACAGAACAAGAGTGGACTTTTTCAAACTGCATCATGATTATCTGTTCCATTTTGTTATATTTTATCCTGAATCAACGTGTGACAATACTGGGAGCATGTTTAGCTAATCTCAGAATCAGAAGGCTGGATTTACACATTCTGCATCTCATATGCAGAATATCAAGCTTGCATTCATTATTGCTTTACTTTGCTGTGCAGATACAGGGGCATTGAAAAAACTTTCAGTTAAGAAGTAATTAGCAAGACAGAGCTGGTGTATGGTCATGCTAAATCTTGCTCATTTTCTCCTTAAAAAGGTTGGCAAATTGCATATAGTAATTTATCCTTTAGCCCAACATCGCTGCACCTGTCTCAGGCACATGGGTTGCTCTAAAATACCAGCTCTACTTACTGGCAATGATACACAAAGCAAATTTATCCACTGCTTGCTACAACACTGTGAAAGCAAAGCTACACAAGAAATTCCAGTTCGGAGCACTGTCCTTCCTTCATATCTTGAACAAGCTTTCACCTGGTAAAAAGAGGTAAAAAGGTGATGTTAGATAGCTCTGCTATAGTAGTGTACTATATTGTGAGCATATCTGTTTACAGAAAATAAAAGAACTTCCGCCCCCTGTTTCACAGCAGGGGGATGAGATCTGTGAAAAGAGTCAGGCTGGAGATTTGTGGTGATGAAGAACAGAGACCCCATATATGGCATACTCCTTTTTCCACAAAACAATTCCAATGGTAAGGAAAAACATGTAGTCTGCGTTTTTGATTAACTTTTTTATTAAACAAACAAAAAAAAAAAAAACCACACCTGTGTACAAGATTTATTTTTTTTTAAGTTTGAGGAATTTCAGGAAAGTCATAGTCAGGAATGGACCCAGTCTATAGAAACAGAAATGTTTGTCTTAGTGGTGTTTATGATCTCATTGGAAAGAAGCTGAGAGTTTGAGCTGAGGTTAGAAGAAAGGCACTCTGAAGAGAAAGTTGCATGTCTTCTTTAGAGTTTATTTAAACCCCTCTTATTTCAGAAGTAATTTTACCTCACACAGAAGATTCTTTATCCACATTAGAGTGCAGATATATTCCTCCTCCACCACCTTTTTGATGAATTTTAAATTCAAATAACTTAACAGCTAACAGCCCGCAATTGTTCTTTATATTAATAGAAATATATGGTCTCTTTTGAAGTTCAGGTAGTAATTCAGTTCTTAAAATTCTTCTGCTGTTTATAAATGATTTAAGCCAGGATGTCATAGTTTTTGATGCATCATTACAACTCATGTTCAGTTACACTCTCCTATTCAACTGGAAGCAACTTTTATATGCTTAGGAATCAAATTAAGTGTTGTGCTAACTTGAACCACTGAGTTGTCAATTTCTTTTATTTGGGACCACAGCTTCAAGATCTTAAATACATCATGTGTCCACCTCAGGAAATTAGTGATTAGGATTATGAGAAAACAGCTATTTGAACTTAAAACATTCAAGGAATTCCTTTTTATGCTAGAAAGTATGAGGTTTGAAAGACAATCCCTAGCTCTTCAGCACTCTCCAAATTTCAGTTCATTAAAACAGCTGCAACAAACCAGTTGTGTGGGAAATTTTAGCAGGGGAAAAAAAAATATTGGATAGAGGGAAAGTACTTTTGCAATGAGATGCAGTTCTGCAAGTTAAAATCACTTGTGAGTAGACTATTTCTGACATAAAATCTCCCTTCCACTACAGATTTAAGTGGTGTGCCACCATATTCCAGAGCACCTTGATTCTCTCACTGTATTAATAAAGTAAGTCAAAGAAGTAAGTCAAAGTGACTTAACTGAAATGAGTCACCGCTGCTAGAAGTGAAGGGGAAGGAGGATTTCTTATCTTATCAGCTAACATTGATGGAAACACTACAATTTCTACTTGGGCTGAGTGTGAAATTTCTTAACTCTGGTTATCTTTCACAAGGATGAAGAACTGTAGGATGCTCCTGCCCACAACCATCTCAGTCATGCAGGCAATGAGGGGTAGCTACCCCATGTCTCTGCATCTTACAAACATGAGCCAAAACCTGATTCTGCTCTTCAGAACAGTTTACAACAAGCCCAAAGAATGAAATATGGCCACTGGGATGATATCAATATAAAGACAAAAAGAAGGAAATGAACTAGGCTGTTCAGTGATAATTTGCAAACAAAACAGGTAGTTAATTTACAGGCATTTGAAACAGTGCATCCAACTCTGGGCTGAGAATAGTAATATTGCTTATTGTATCCAGTCACTTAGTAAGGCAAAGCCTGTGTTTCTCTGATGATACCATTGTGAATGGGGGGCAGGGGAACACAGGATAGCAATAATACTTAAAGCTTATTTCTTTCCGTTTAAAGAAGAGAAAAGGTCTCCAGCAAAGAAATAGCTCTTCATCTTATCAGCTCTCTAGCCATTTCTTGTCACCAGATGAATACTTGAGAGCCTACTCCAAAAGACAAAAAAAAAAAAAAAGCAAGCTTTACATACAATAACTCATTAAAAAATAGAAAATAGATGTCCTGATTTACTTTTTTCTGTCATAAAAGGAAAAAAGTAGGTTTTAAATCAAAACTGAAAGATAGAAAAAATAAGAAAAAAAAAAAAAACAGAGGGAAAAACCAACAGGATTAATATTGATGCAGCTATGGCAAAAGCAAACAGACAGGCAGGGACAAGATTGCATCCAACCTCCAAAACACATGTAAAGTTGGAGCTAAAATGTCATATGCATATGCAATTTATATGCAAAAATCTTTTACATAAAGCTACTAACTGCCAAATCTTCTTTCACAACTTTTTCGAGGTTTGCAGTAACTCTGGGATTTTATGTTCTCCCTCCGTCACCTTACTGAAGGCACGACTGCCTGTGAAGAACACGGAAACTTTCTTAAGGCCATGGTATTAAATTCTTCCTTACGTTGCTGGGCTGGTGGCTCAGCAGGAAGACCTATTTTTTGCTTGTGTTCAAGCAACTTCCCTGGCAGTTATTGCCTGCAACAGACTGTAGGGAACTTGCCAACATTTAGAAGCTCTGATGATATGAGCCAACCTCAGACTAATAATTTTTTATCTCAATATAAGTGGAAGAACTACATAAAAATAGATGATTTTTAACAGTATGGTATTCTGAGAGAAGGCTAAATAACATGGGTGCCATATGAACATCTTTCTCCTATCTACAGCACCTAACTTTAGCATAGTCCATATGTCTATTTGTCTGATAGCTGAACTTATTGAAATAACATGAAGTTACAAAAGGGAATTCTAAAGCCCAGCACCTCCAAACCTTTCAAGGTGAAGCACCTATCAGTTGTAAACATTTTTTTTTACATAACCCTCAAAATCAAAACCAATTAGCAAGGACACTAGAATGTTACATGGGAAACCCAAACACAATTTTAGGAGTCCAGAAATCAGGAAGAAAACTGTTGCCAGGCATTTACTACTCTGTTATGCCTCTATCTTGATACATTCAAAGAGTTTCTGCAGTTAGCTCTTAAGAACCTGCAGGATGACAGTGTAGGCTGGAGAAACAAGCCCCCAGAAAACTCAGCCTGCACATGGAAGCGAGTCAGTGGCCAGCACGGGGGATGGTGTATGGAGGAATTAGAAACAAGTATTTAGTTTTCAAGTCATTTTAAACTCAGTCAGAGCAGTTTCCTTCGTACAGGGAAAATGTGCAAAGCCACCAGAAGGAGACAAGCAGACAACAGTTTTACAAACATTTTGCTTTCGCTTCTCATCTCTGTGGCTATTGTACATTGTCAGACTGTTTAGTGAGCGCAGATGAGCATTTCCAGAGCAGAGGGTCTGACATCTCTGCTCCCAGCAAACAGTTTAAATGTTGGCTTTAAATTCCTTAACAGATTCCAGGCCATCATCTTTTTTAATTAAATGCAAAAAAACTATGTTAATGCAACGTTAATGTTGAGATTGTCATTGGACAGATGTCAAGAAATTCAAAGTTATGGTTCCCACAGCAACCATAATTTAGCGACCCCCTCCCCCACTTCCACAACCACCCTCCTGAGACATATTGGGCTCAAATTGTACAACAGGCACCAAAGTGAGGGGAAGCTGTGTGAGGCAGAAATTGTGCATGGGACCTCTTGGATGCAGGTGGAGTGGGCTTTGCCTCAGTCCTCTTTCTGGAGTACAAAGTACTGCTAGTGGCAGCACTGGGACAGAACGGCCCCTACCCAAAAAGAAGCACAGACTGACACTGACTGCACTCTTGTGTTGCAGGGGTGAACTGGGAACTGATTTCAGGCCGTTCAGCAGTGTATCCACCACCATAACCTGACCTAGAAAAATGACCTCTATAGTGCATGTGCAAGTATTAAGCCAAATGCTGAAAGGAACCAGCTCATATCACAGCACAGTCAGAAATAAAAACAAGCGTCTGTACCACCACAGTCAATATTGCACAACAGAACAATCCTTTATTCACCCAGGATGTAGTACATGTCCTCACTATGCACCAGAATTAACACTGAAACACAACATACAAAGCACAGAAACAGCACAAGTGAGAGAACATTTTTCAGAGCCTGATCTCTCAGACTTCATGTAAAGGAAAACTACAAATTACTTCTAAAAAGAATAGCCTGGAAACTTAAAGTATAAACTAATGCAGTAGTAAAAGTCATGAGCTTGGTTTTCTGACATTTTATATTTTTCTTATATTCTATTCCAACTAAATCCTCAAAATTTAATACATTAAAAAGTAAAAAATCCATTCAGCCAATGGTCTCATCACGTTTCTCTTGCTAACATCTCCCAATACTCTGCAGGTCCCAACTGCCCTTCGTTCAAATTGTCTAATCAGAGTTAACCTAATTAAGTTAGCCAAACAATTACCCTCAAGATGTACTTCGAAGTTTGCTGCTTAACCTCCGGACCTGTAAAAGCACTTACATTCATGAAAGCATACCTGTTTTTTCCAACTTTATCAGTATTCCTATACCTCTCCCTCCAAATCTCTCTGGAGGTATTTTGGAGAACTGTTACAGATACAGCACCGGGTTTTTGTCATTTTGTCCATGCTGGTTTTGAAGATCTGGAGTCTTTGAATGATTCTGCGTTTAATCCCAAACCCCATTAATTACACCAATCCAGTATTAAAAATGGTTAATACCTTCTACGTAGCCAGGTCCCGGTCTGAGTGGCATTGATACATTTCTAGGTAAAACACCATAAGAAAAAGGTTTTACTGCTGATGTTGCCTGGCCAAATAAGCCAGTGTTGGAGTTTAGCAGAATTTGGATGTTTTACACGATTTTGCTAAACATCAGGATCATTGCTGTTGGTGAACAAGGCAGAAGGACTGACTGTATCAGCCTTTCCGTACACATCACTGTCAGCCAGGGCTGGGTCAGCTGTGCCCAACCAAATGTAGAACAATTTTTTTTTTCCACCAGGTTTAGGAGTGACATGGAAGAGAAAGGATGTTTACAAGAAAGTGTAACCATTATTTACAACTGCTCTCCACGTGTCTCATACACCCATTTTGCTAATCTGGGTTTTAGGAAACTTGCTCAGAGCATTCATAATGAGTCCTTTCCCTAAGAAGCACTTGGCTTGTGTATGGAATGGGAGGAGATGGAGACACAGGGAGAGGATGAACCAACACTTACTCTTTCCTGTCAGACACTTCTTTTACTCCCAAGGCTGTGGATAGCTTGAAAGTTACATTACATTTTCTCCAGTGTTAGTGCAGCAGTTTCCCGTTTGATTTCATATTCAATTCATATTTGTGGAAGCAGGAGGGGCTCTTTACTTTACTTGATAAATGGTAACATCTGGTTTTGTGATGGGCCATCACTAGCATGTTTGAAGAGCTGCTGACGCTTCAGGGAAAACACGGTAAAACATTTCATTTAGAGGCAATTCTACTTATTTATTCTATTTTCTGCATTCCTCGTCCTCTGCTTTATACTAGGGACATTTGCATGAGAACAGAATCCAGCTCCTGAAGACTTTATATTCACAAAATACTTTTTCATCTGATGTCCTAATCACTAACCATGTTTAAGTCACAGCAATCATGTCCATCGCAACCTCTTATGATGTCATAGGAAATCAGAGTTTCTCAAAAGGGTAGTGAGTAGGACATAAGGGTACTAAAGGGCCAGACTCCCTATTTCACTATAGCAGTGTAAATTTGTTAGAAGTCTGTAGCAGAAAACAGAATTGTGCTATCGCTGTTCTATAACCACACTCAGGCCTTGACCTTTTCTTTTGATTACAGAAATATAATGAGGTAAACATTCCCAAAAATCAGAATATTTATATAACTTTAACCTGTGTGTATAGATACCTGTAGCAGTGGGAAAAATGAATAGGCAGTTTAAAAATCACATTTTTGCACATTCTCACAGGAAGCTTCTTTACTTGAAGTAGCAGCAGGTCAAATATTGCTGGAGGTATAGACACTGTACAAAGAAGCTTTTCCAAAAACCAAAATAAATTTTTGATGCTTACATGTGTTCTTTAATTTTGTGCAGTTTTGTGCTGGCTATTTGTGAGCAAATAAGTATTCCCCATTTCTTAGGCATGTGTTCAGTGTCTTAGCCACAGTTCCAAATCACAAATAGCTGGAACATAATACAAGGCTGGAGAACTGGCCCAAGTTTTAGAATGGCGATTTATTTATTTCCTGTGTGCAAATGCTTATTCCATGCACAATGCAAAATGAAGCAAAGGTCTTTGTCTCTCTGATGTTAACTCCATGCTTCTTCCATCAAAAAAGGCGTGGAGCACAAATTCTTCTCTTAGGTCACTGGTAGAGAAAACGTAGCATCTGCAGGATGTCTACTTCTGGGAATTGCATTAATGTATCCAGAAATACAGGGGTGGATGAACTGAGGTTCTTCACAATAGAAGAACGAAGTCAGGAGCTTTCACGTACTTCCCAGGAACTCTTTTAGGGACAGAAAAATTATTAAGGAGTTCTGCACTTTGAGCAGTCATTCCTTGTCCCATTGTTGCACAGGTATCAGAGTCCATGCAGACGATGGCAGATGCAGTTCTTGCCCGAACCTTGTGTTCTGCAGCCTCACCCAGAGAAAGAAAACACAACTTCAGCCATGGGAGATCACTCCTGTCACCATTTTCCTAGAAGCAAATACTACTGCAGCTGAGCTTTGCCTGAAGTTTGATATATATCGCAGCTCTTTTCATCTCTGCTCCCAGCTGCGCTGTCTGGAAATGCCCATTTATGCACTTATATATGTTATTATAATGTGCAAAAACTTGGAATTGAAAAGAAGGTAAATAGCACTATGTTACATCTTCTAGAAATGCAATTGAAATATCAATCATTCCATTCTGGCTGCATTGATCGGTAATTTTCATTTTGTAATTTCAAATAAAGCTTCTCTCCACAGCAGCAACGGCAGCACTTTCCAGCATATAACTTCAGTTCATTTTAGCTTCATGACTTGAAGATCTTCTCTCCTCATCATTCTTTCACATCTTTTAAGTGGTAATTCCACTTTTGCAATTAGATTACTGGAACATGCCAAGTAAACAGACACCTTTTCCTAGAGCCACAGCATCTAACTAATGAGCAAAGCTCACGCAAACAGCAGCTTGGGCTCAGTCCCTACACTCCCATTGTGGCTCCCACGTTTAGAATGTGGATCTTTACAGAGAGAAAGAGAGAGTATATCAGTGTGTATATTTAAAGATACAAGTAGATAGATAGATAGATAGATAGATAGATAGATAGATAGATAGATAGATAGATAGATAGAAAATACATAAAATAAAAACAAACCTTAAATAGGTAGTATTAATGAAAGTGATTGTTCTATTTACATTAATTTTCAAGAAAACGGACCTGTGAAAGAATAAAAATGTTAAGGAAATAACACCAAAAAACCACAAACAAAAGAAAACAAAACAAAACAAAACAGAACAAAACCAAACAAACATACAAAACTGAACCACCCATAAGTGGTCGAAGCCAGAAGTCAGGCATATTCAAATCCCAATTTACCACATAGCCACAGAAAAGTCATTTATCTCTGTCCCTTCATTTGCTTGTCAGTAAAATGGGGATCATAACGACTTAATTCAACAGGCTGTTGCAATGACATACCGATTCATTGCTCTTTCAAAAGCTGTGAGCTGTCCTAATGAAGGGCTCCTTTTAGATACAAAGAATTCATGGTGAGAAATTATTAAAGTAGGAGTAAAGCTCATTTTGATTAGTTCTGACCAACAGCTTTCTGTAATAGCAGGTTTGTTTTAGACATAAAAGCAGAAAGTTCTTATAAAACTAACTTCAAGACTGACTGAAGGAGAGGGAGTGAGAATGACATTGTCAGGATCGGTATTCTGCTTTTTAAAATGATCCCTATTGTATTTAAATACCATGTACTGAAATACTTCAGGCACATTAGAAATATTCAAAACAAAGAAGATTCAGAGAAGCTTTACAAATGACAGTAAAGCTAAATTGAGAAACCAAGACAATATCACCCGAAAAGCTCCATGAATCCTACATAAGAGACAATGTTACTAAACTAATTGTAATACATATGCAACATTTTACATGTAATTTGTGTTATAGCAGCACTTTAGGATGCAGCTATGATTCAGGCCCCACAAAGCTGGATGCTGTGCTTAGCACACAGAGTGAAAACAACATTGTTGAAGAGCCATATTTGAAGTGAACAAAGAGAAGGAAGAGACAAGGCACAGAGGGAGCTGGAGTGACTCGTGACTCGTCACATCATAGCAGAAGCCAGGCAGTTTGGTCTTCCAACCTATCTGGTTAATAGGCTACACATTCACACACCCTTTAAGAATGTGCTCTGAAAATGGTTGCACATCCTTTATATTCATTTTCAACAGATATTCACAAAAAAAAAAAAAAAGTTCAGTTTTAAAAAAATCTACCAAAACCAAAAAAAAAAAAAAAAGTTGCAATCTATACATTTATGGGGAAAAAAAAAAAAAAAAGAACATTCCAAACAGAAATCATCAGTTTACATGTTTCACAAGACCTGAATTAATTCATAGACCATTGTGTTTTCACAAAGCAAATCCACATGAACACATGATATGTCTTGTCCTTTGAGGCCACAGTTCAGCACCTCATGACAAGGGACATGACATGCCATCTGAGAGGGTGGCAGCCACAGCAGGGATTTTACAACACAGTATTCCCACTGAGGCAAGGCAGCACAGTAACAGAGCTCCAGTCCCAACTGTGCCTTCCACATTTCTGGTGACTTTGGTCATGTCACTTCGTGACACTCTCCGCTCCCTCACCAGTGTTTGAGACCATGCAATCTATTCAGGTTATATACTCCATAGGATCTGGGAGTGCTGGGACTTCCCAGCATCAATCTGATGCCACCACTATTATCATTCATCTCAGTGCACGAGGTGAGGAGCGACACCAGCCAGAGACTCCCACTCTCATTTGTACAGTCTCAATCACTTACACACACATTTTTCTTTCCAACCTGCTTCAAGAACTGATACCCAGATTATTTTGCCTGCTTAGCAAGAAAGACTGCCTACAAACAGCCTTACAGTGGAAACTGCAGTGGAATGACTCTGAGAAAAGGATGACTTACAGGGATTATCACGGCATACACATACACACACAAAAAAGGTCTGGCCTTATTAATAGTGGTTGAAATAGGGATTTCCAAGTTCCAGGATTCATCCTCCTGCCAGCATACATGAAAAATGTCTGATGCATATGTTTGAATAAATGTCAGTTCACTGTGTAGGTCAGTTGTTGTGTCACATCAGGGAGGGGTGGCCATAACTCTGGTTTGCAGGGGTTGTCCTCAGGCTGCACACAGCATCCCTGAACATAGAGATACTACATGAGTCCAGGACAGCAAAAATGTCCCAAAGATGTAATAGCATTGTGATAAAAGTTGACAACAGGGTTCCAGGAGCATAAGACTCTCCCTCTGTCCTTCTTCTCAAGGACTTCCCATTACTCAGCAGCTCTGATGTGATTTTGCACAGGACTATCTCCTGAGGGACTTCTGCCACCCGCAAGACTGCAGCCCAAACCACATGTCAAGCATCCTGCTCTTTTTTATGCGTTAGAGGACCTGCTACCCTACAACTCCCTCCAAGATTTCAGTGACCCCATTGACTATGATCCCTACCCATTCCCCTTCTCTCCCCAAAGTCTTCTACTGCTCTTTTCCTTGCTAATGATACTACTGGGCAGCAATGCGAGGAACTGCAGCAGATACACCGTGCAAGTCAGGAGTGACCGAGAGGCCAGCAAATGATGGCAGTCTGGCCTGGGTTCCCTGCAGGGAAGACCAGAAGTCAGGAAGTCAGTGGGGTTCCTAAGCAGGGGCTGCACACTGAGGGCAGCCTAGAGGGTCCCTGGAACATTGGCAGCCCTCAAACAGAAGCTGTGAGATAAAATCCAGCAAGTGCAAAAACCCCTGCCTTCCTGTAAGGAACTATCACTTGCAATTGAAGTTTTCATCAAAGTAATAGCAAACTACTATTAATCCACTTTGAAAAGTATGATAATAGACTTACAGGAGTTTAAACTTATTGTTATAAGAAACAGGAATAAGGAGGAGAACTTTACACTGCAGCAGGAGTTTCCTCACGGTCACACTGCATGAGAGGAGGCCAGAACAAGTCATTCAACTCCTTTGAAGACACCGAGAAGAAAGTTTTAACTTTAATAGTAGTTTCAGCATCTCCTGCCTTGCCACCACTGCAAGGGACAAGTTCTGCAGGGCAGAGGGTCTTCTGCTTCCCCTACAGGGTGAAGCAGGGCAGCTGGGAGGACATGGACCAGAGTGGTGGACATTTTGTCCCCTGCCATGTCTGCAGCAGCTGACAGGAATGGAGGGGCAGTGACTCAGGCCTGAGCTGATCCTTTGTGCCATGGTTGTCACTGAGAACTGATACTGACACACAGCACCCCACACACATCACCCTACCACTGCGAGCCCAAGCATGCAACAATCTCTTCTGGCTGTGCTTGCTGGCTGCTGTGGCACCTGTCCATCACTTTAGCTCAGGAGCTTCTGTTTCAGGATCCATGTTTCAATCACAGCCTTTCAGCAGGCAATAGCAGTAACTGAGGTAAGAGAATGTAAACTTGGTCCATTTTATGGAGCATTTCTATTGCATGCTGAACCTAACTGGGTTTAAAAGAAAGCTCAAGACACCTGATTGAGTAAGGAAAGTACTATTTACGGTCATTAAAGCTTTACCACATCACTCCTGGTCACAGAATAGTGCGGTTGAAAGCTAAACCCTTCCCACTTTTCCTCTTTCTTTCAAAATGTGGTTTATTCAAAGGTAAGCAAATGCAATTAGTGGTTTGTATGAACCAGGTGGATTCTCTCCTTACTTTGTTTAAGATTTCATTCAGTTTGACCATCACTAACAGCATTAAGTGACAAAATCTACTGTTTTCCTCAACTGAAACATGAATATTTTTCCACTGAACACACAAAGAAACTGGAGATATGGATGATCTGAGTGGTTTTGCAGGCTACAGCACAATTTTACTGAAAGAACTGAGGAAACCCATTCCTCTGCAACCAATATTGTTAATGACAAGACTACATACATCCATCATTTCTTTTAAATCTAAAATTTGACATACATGAAATATTGAAATAAACTGAGCCAAGAAGCAAATAAAATATTCCCAAAGCCATAAATGGGCTGGTTTTTTATTTGTTTTCCTGAAATTTCCCCACACACACTCCCATCTCTGCAGTGTCTGCCTGCAATGATTAAGTTGACAAATGAAGTTCTGACTACTAATTAAACTGTAAATAGCAGATATCCTATGACAGTGATCTCTCTCTTGCTCATACATCACCAGTAACAGCAACCTCATGTTGCTTTCCCTGCTCAGCTATCTCCAAGCCCAGTGGCACAAAGCACAGCAGCTGACCTACGCTAAGGTGGGAGGGAGGGAGCCAATGACTGTGTTCTCTTGCATATCAAGAGAGAAGGAGGGTTTAGATGTTTAACTATCAAAGCCTGGAACTGACACTGTGCTGGTGCAAGCACTGAGAAGACATTGACTTTAACTCGTCCTGCTTTAGTGTGGCAGAAGTTGGTTTGCCTTCTAGGACACACCTCATAGTGCTGGTGACAGAGCATCAGTGTAACACTGTATATGTTTGAATAGGTCTATTTTTCTCACGTCTCCCATATAAAAGAGCTCCTGACCTCCAAAGGATTCTAGCAGTTCCACATTGGGGAAAAGGTGATCAGTGCCTTGAGACGTAATTGCAAGAAATCTCTGTTATCCATTGGGATAGCAGTGTATGGATAACTTGCCTTCCAAGAGCACAAGGAAGGAAAGATACACCTGGGCTGCAGCCATCTCTGCTTCCACCAGCTAACTTTTATGGTGTCTTCTAATAATTAGTAACCATTCCTTGGATTATCTACTGTCCTAATGATTCTTCTTGTTTTGTGAGGATTTATTTCTTCTCTGTTGATGTAGTTCTTTTCATCCACATATGTAGTAGAAATTTGAAAACCACTCTGAACGATTTTAAAGAAATACTTGATGTAAATGAGCTGTGAAAATTCTAATCCAAACAATCTTTGAAGTTTCTGACTTAAAGCCGAAGACAAATTTGTTCAATTGTTCTCATTGCACCTCCTGCTTTATTGGGGTGGTCGACGGATTTTCTTTCAATAAGTTGCATGGATGTGACTCTCACAGCCAAGATAATACAAGTATTCAAAGTAAAAATGTCAGTGTTGGTATTTACCTATATAGACCATATACACGTACAAAAATACAAAGATATTTTATGTATGGAAATAATACAATTTGTGTTTGCATCTGACTCAGCTAAGATTTTCATTTTTTCCTTATTTTGAGTTAGTTAATTTGATTTCATTATTTAGGTATTCTTTTAAAGAATTGTCTTTCTGGTTTCTTTTTTATTCATATTGAGCCACCCATAGACTTCTTTCCTCATGAGACAAAATGCTTTAACAATGTTTTCTGGTATTTCTGAAATGAAGAAAATTATAGCCAGTCCAATCATGTGGTCTTAGTAGATTGGCAACATCAACAATGGCAGAATAAGAAGCTGTTATTTATATTAAAAAAAAAAAAAATCTATCTCTAGCTGGTTTTAATTTTTGTCTTAAAGAATTTCCTTTTGATTTTGGAAAATGTAAGGCGTAACCAGGTTATTTTTTGCAGAATACAATTCATCTCTAGCAGTTCTTATCTAACTGAAGACTTACGTGAAGCTTTGGAAGTATTTATGAACTCATAACAAATCAAATTTCAGAGTAATATGTAATAATGCTGAATGGAAGCTCTTTGGGTCATCAATGATTTTTTCATTCGGTGTTCAACCAGAGCCTCACACAATGGGGGCTATGGTGGGCATCCAAACCACAACTACAATGGCCAACATAATCCCAGTGTCTTTTAGGAAAATACCAACTGAAAGCCAGTTGCTGAACTGTTTGCCTATTCCTCCTCCTTGTTTTCAGTCACACAGGGATCACGGACTCCTTTCACTCCAGAGAAACTTTTGCTGATATGCAGGATGGAAAGTTGACAAGACAGCCCGACCCATCCATGGAAAGTCAGAGGAGTGTCCGTGCTGTAAAATGCCCCCAATCTTTCTCACACCTCTTCCTAATCAATTTACTTTCCCTCACTCATATGCATAGAAATATACTTTGCCCTTTATTCACCCAATTTCAAGGTTATACTCAAACACGTCCTGGAAGATAAAAGCTTTAAATAATGTACATTTTCTCATTGTCCTTTTCATCGAGATCACAGGTGCATGACCTCATCCCCCAGCTCAAAAAGCTGTTGTCATGGAAACAGCTCAGGATGCCAACTTGACAACAACTGACATTCAAACCAGGAGGGACACCTTGTCTCCTGCCCTCCTCCACCAAATCAGCACATTTCAGCAGGGCCAAATCTGCAGTGTTTCTTCCTTGCCAGGGCAGGGACGCACTCTGCTGTGAGGAGGAGGTACAGTTGGCTCCAGCCCCACACATCAAGCACTGCACCCCAAAAAATGCCTCAGGAAAACAGCACCTGACACTACAGCCTAATCAGGTGTGCTAAGAACGGTATTATTTGCTTTCACTGCTTAGTGGTAGGGGAAGAGAAGGCCACCTTTCATAGTGGTTAGAACAGCGAATCTCATACCAGATCTCTCACTATGCCACTAAATTTTCCTACTTCTTCCAAAGTGTCAATGGATCATTGCTTTCCTGGAGGAAAATCACCTCCACACTCTGCATTTCAGCTTCCTGCCTGTAAAATGGGGATAACTCTACCTATGGCAAGCCTCAGATGAAGAGCTTTTAATGATCAGTATGGTAATTCATTTTTTTCTTACTCTATTTCCAGCTGTATCGATACTTTGTGGTAATTATTCACCATCTAGCTCTTCTAATTGAGTAATAAATAGTCCAGGAAGCAGGAGATAGACTTCTAGGCAAACATCTTGAAAAGGAGATGCACATTCCAGAGAGAAATAAACTCAAGGGAAAGGTCTCTTATTTATTTATATTTTGTCCCCAAGGAGAGTTAATTGTTAAGAACAGTCTAGTTAAAACACATCCCCACTCCTTGCCTCCTCCATATCTAAGGATTGAAGAGTATGTGAAAGTGCGATACACAAAGGAAAAAAACAAATATTTTTGGATATACATATGTATATACACACACATATATATAAATAAATAAATATGTAAGATTTTGTGGTTGGGGGAAGGGAAACAAAATATACACAGCGGCATTTGCTTTCCTGTAGGCTTGTGCATACTCTTGCGCTTGAATGCTGTCTTGTGATCTCTACATAACCTTTGAAACACAAGTGCATATTTCACCCTTGCAGACTAGCACAACCGTTTTTTTGTCATTCCAATTTCATTTCCAGTGCGGTGTGGACTGCGGGCTCAGCAGTCACTGGAGTCTGAAGTGACTCTTG